>NC_088874.1:35824578-35887538 GCF_032884065.1 Artemia franciscana | reverse complement strand
CCAACAAGAGAGGCATCCGCGTACTCCCGCCGTTTACCCGTGCCAAATTAACCAAACACTTGGAAAACTATAGGTTCTATCATTATCTTAGCTCTATGACTATCTACCTTGGTTCTACTGCCCTAGCAATGACGCATTAACGGATAATAGATAGACATATCTATTAACAAATGAACTAGCCTCCTTTTTATACAATCCTAATAAGGGAGAATTAATGACAGGTTTGCTTCTCACTCAATTGGACTATTTGTCTTGGTTTTTTCTACAATTAGCCATGACCTGATGCCCACAACTATTCCATTTTAATTCAAATTTTGTTAATTTTTCAAATTGATTCCATTTTTGTTCAATCGTAGCTCAACGCAGATTGTGGAATGGGAACTGGTGTAATCAACGCTATCTAGTATTTGGCAACACGGCATTTTTTAATGTAAGAATAATTAATTTAATTATTGTAATTGGTAAAACTAGGGTAATAATAAATATCTTATCTCAGTTTGTGACAGAAAGAAGATTACAGAGCTTTGAGAAATGCAAAGTGTCTCCGTACGCTAGATGGCGATGATAGTCTTTTTTTGTGGAAACTAGTGGCAATTCCCACTTTTACAAGTTACCCATACTCTTTGGCTTATCTTATATTGACCAGTCAATTTTTTTTTGTAGGACATAGGTATTATTTGCCAGATATGTAACCACCCTGCTATTTCATTTTCTATTCCTTCATTTGTAGGTCTTCTCATGTTATTAAATTAGTAAGACGCGCGACAGTTCTTAATCTTATTTAGTTCGAGGAAGCCATGATCAATACTTATAATTGAGCCTTGACAGTTTCTTTATGGGATCGGTATAGCTTCATAGTGCCCTCAAGAAAAGATTGCCTTTTGACTATATAACCCGCATTCTATCTAACATTACTGTTTTAGGTAAGTCATCCTGTGGAATCGTCGATGCTGTTGTCCTCTTTTCGCGTAATTAAATAATAAAAAAAAGTTTTTTTAACTGAAGGTAAGAAGCAACATTAAAACTTAAAACGAACAGAAATTACAAGTTCGTTTTAAGTTTTAATGTCGTTCCTTACTTTCAGTTAAAAAAACTTGTTTTTTTAATTTAATTTCTGAACGTTTTTGAATTAATGAATGCTTTGATTTTGACTCTCCGCACATAAATAATTAAAACGAAATTTACATATTAATTTTTGTTTGGCTTAATTTTTGTTTGGCTTTTAATTTTTTACGAACGTTTTCATTTGTAAAAAATATATGCAACTCACGAATTAACTTACGTAACGAACTTCTATATTCGTATGTTTTTTTTTACATATATGAGGGGGTTCACCCCCTAGTCAATACCTCGCTCTTAACATTAAAGCTTCAATTTTGTCCCAATTCCCTAAGAATGACACCTGAATCACAAAAGGCCGTAGAATAAATAGTCGAAATTATTAAAAATACTTCAGCTTAAGGAGCGAGGAATTACGATGAGGTGAACCCCTCATATACGTAATAATTTTTATTCGTTTTAAGTTTTAATGCTGCTCCCTACTTTCAGTTGAAAAAACTTTTCATATTTATGCTTTCATCGTTTTTTTTTAAATAATGCTAGAAAATCCTGCGCCCCCTTCATTGGAATTCTTTTTCCCTATGACAAATTCCTCCGTGGAAAGATCCTCCCACGTACCCCCCCTCACCCCCCCCCCCCCAAACTAAAAAAATTCCCCTGAAAACGTCTGTACACTTCCCAATATCCATTACTATATGTAAATACTTCTCAAAGTTCGTAACTTGCAGCCCCTCCCACAGGGACTCTGGAGGAGTAAGTCGTCCCCAAAGAAATAGTTATTAGGTTTTTTTGACTATGGCGAATAAAATGGCTATTTCAGAATTTTGATCCTGTGACTTCGGGGGAAAATGAGCGTGGGAGGAGAACAAGATGCCCTCCAATTATTTTGGTCACTCTGGGAAAAAGAAAAAAAAAACAAAGAAAAAAAAAAACAAATGAACACTCACCCTTGATCGGTCTTCTGGCAAAAAATACGAATATCCACATTTTTGTAGATAGGAGTTTGAGACTTCTACAGTAGGGTTGTCTGATATGTTGAATGTGATGGTGTGATTTTCATTAAGATTGTATGACTTTTAGGGGGTTTCCCCCTATTTTCCAAAATAAGGCACATTTCCTCAGGCTCGTAGCTTTTGATGGGTAAGATTAAACTTGATGAAACTTGTATATTTAAGATCAGCATTAAAATGCGATTCTTTTGATGTAACTATTGGTATCAAAATTCCATTTTTAGAGTTTTGGTTACATTGAGCCGGGTCGCTCCTTACTGCAGTTCGTTACCACGAACTGTTTGATAGCGTTCAGTTTTACATAGAAAGTCTTTACCTGACCTATTTTTTAATTTCAACTATTTATTCTACGGCCTTTTTGATTCAGGGTTCATTCTTAAAGAATTGAGACAAAACTTAAGCTTTACTGTAAAGAGCGAGGTATTAACGAGGGGACAAACCCCTCATATACATAATAAAAATATAAGAATATAGAAGTTTATTACGTAATTTAATTCTTAAGTTACGTATATTTTTTACTAATCAAAACGTTCATTAAAAATTAAAAGTTCTAGTTGCCTTTTTTAGTAACCGAAAAATTGGAGGGTAACTAGGCCTCCTTCCCCACCCCTTATTTCTCAAAATTGTCTGATCAAAACTAAGAGAAAGCCATTTAGCCAAAAAAAATAATATGCAAATTTCATTTTAATAATTTATGTGCGGATAGCCAAAATCAAATATGCATTAATTCAAAAACGCTCAGAATTTAAATTAAAAAACTAGTTTTTTTAACTGAAAGTAAGGAGCGACATTAAAACTTAAAACGAACAGAAATTACTCCGTATATGAAATGGGTTGTCCCCTCCGCAATCCCTCGCTCTTTACGCTAAAGTTTGACTCTGCCACAATTCTACTTTTTAAAACAATTAAAAACTTTAGCGTAAAGAGCGAGGGATTGCGGAGGGGACAACCCATTTCATATACGGTGTAATTTCTGTTCGTTTTAAGTTTTAATGTCGCTCCTTACTTTCAGTTAAAAAAACTAGTTTTTTTTTATTTAATTATGATAAGAACCTAGATTTATACGGACTTCCACTCACTACGAATTTCTTACGGACATAGACTTGAGTTCATACGACGAGCAGTTTTAACTAAAAACTCCTTCCTAATAATGATTACTGGGAATTTTTATGCTTTCAAATTTTCGGAACAATATGTCAAAGGGCTCTCGATACTACGGTGTTGTTTATCTGATAAATACTGTATCCCCTCTAAAACAAAATTAAATTACCGAGAAGTTCTGGTTATTCAGATAAATATAGGTCGATATTTTTATTCCTGTCAAATATCAATTCTTATGTCAAAATAGTTTAAATTTTGCTTAAAAAGCCTTGTGAGTTATTAATGCTACTCCTAGTTTATCTTGTGACTTAGGCTGTCATAAACTATCAATAAGATTTCATACCTAAAGAAGATAAAGTTTTTGTCTAATATAATACTGATAAGGCTAAATTAAAAAAAGACAGTTGTTCCCGAGACCTGTAACTTGCCAAGTTCGATATTGAGAATATAATACCAAAAATGTATGTATCTCTATGTACCTTGTGCGCCCCGTACCCTGGGCTTTGGCACTTGGGGAGAGGATTAAGCCATCCTGCCATAGTTTGATTTCGTGTTTTATATTGTGTTTGTGGCACCAGACGAACCCAAAGTACAAAATACGGTGCTAGTCCCTTTCCTATTTTAATCACCAAGTTATGCGGATACATTAAACGGTGGCTTCATAGGGTTTTGAGAGTCAACCCTTTGCTCGATGAAATAAAAAAAAATAGTTTTTTTTAACTGAAAGTAAGGAGCGACATTAAAACTTAAAACGAATAGAAATTACTCCGTGTATGAAAGGGGCTGTTCCCTTCTCAACGCCCCGCTCTTTACGCTAAAGTTTGACTCTTTCTCGCAATTCTACTTATTAAAAAGTAAAAAACTTTAGCGTAAAGAGCGGGGCGTTGAGAAGGGAACAGCCCCTTTCATACACGGAGTAATTTCTGTTCGTTTTAAGTTTTAATGTCGCTCCTTACTTTTAGTTAAAAAAACTAGTTTTTTTTATTTAATTTCAAATATTTCATTTATTTAATCAAAAAGGCCGCAGAATAAATAGTTGAAATTACTAAAAATACTTTAACATAAAGAGCGAGGTATTTAGGAGGAGAAGAACCCCTCATATGCGTAATAATCTCTGTTCGTTTCAAGTTTTAATGCTACTCCTTACTTTCAATTGAAAAACTTTTTCATGTCTATTTTTTCAATGTTTTTTCTATATAGTAATGCTAGTAAATCCTGCGCCCTTTTCATTGAATTTCTCTTCCCCCATGACATATTCCTCCAAGGGAAGATCCTTCCACATAGCCCCCTCCCCTCAACCCCCCCCCCCGAAAAAAAACAACCTGAAAACGTCTGTACACTTAGCAATAATCATTACTGTATGTAAACACTGGTCAAAGTTTGTAACTTGCAGCCCCTCCCCCGGGGACTGTGGGGGAGTAAGTCATCCCCAAAGACATAGTTATTATGGTTTTCGACTATGCTGAATAAAATGGCTATCTCAAAATTTTGATCCGTTGACTTTGGGAAAAAATTAGCGTGGAAGGGGGTCTATGTGCCCTCGCAGTTTTTTGGTCACTTAAAAAGGGCACTAGAACTTTTCATTTCCGTTAGAATGAGCCCTCTTGCGACATTCTAGGACCACTCGGTCGATACGATGACCCCTGGGAAAAAAACAAATAAATACGCACCCGTGATCTGTCTTCTGGCAAAAAATACGAAATTCCATATTTTTGTAGACGGGAACTCGAAAATTTTGTAACAGGGTTCTCTGATACACTGAATGTAATGGTATGACTTTCGTTAGGATTCTATGACTTTTAGGGGGTGTTTACCCCTATTTTCCAAAATAAGGCAAATTTTCTCAGGCTCATAACTTTTGATGACAAAGACTAAATTTGACGAAACTTATATATTTAATATCAGCATGAAAATCCGATTCTTTTGATGTATCTTTTAGCATCAAAATTCCGTTTTTTAGAGTTTCGCTTACTATTGAGTCGGGTCGCTCCTTACTACAGTTCGTTACCACAAACGGTTTGATTAGGATTGTGAATTAGCCCTCGTTGGGTGGCAGCTCGAGGGTTTGGCCGTTACAAATGAATCACATCTCAAATCGGTCAGTTCATTTGTATGAGTTCACATATTGTTTTCTTTTTTGTTTAGGAAATGCCATGATAATATCGATAACTAAGCAGAGAATAGGATTGAAAACCGTTAAAATGTCCTTTGATACAACAGACTGAGTTGTGAAAAATCATCGAAAGGTAAGGGATTTAAAGTCAACTTTGATTTGCGGCACAGAATAGCTTTCAGTAAATCCAGTCATTTCAATATTTTTGGGACCTGGAACCCAAGAAACTCAAGGATAATTAAGTTGGAAACAAAACGGCCTACTATTACTACTACCAAATCTCCACTGCTCCAAGCCGCACGTGGCCGACACAGCTACCCAAACTTCTCCTCCATCCCATCTACTCAAAGTCTCCCTCTTTACACACTCCCAGGAAGATCCTGCCTCTAACAATCCAGGATAATGGATGAAATAATATAAATATTATCACAATTTATATAGCCTGTAGGGTCCAAATACCTTTACAGGACGGTAAGGCCTCTTTGACAACTCTTCACAAGTTCTTAATAAAGCATGTTTAAGATTGGAAGCCAATTTCTGCTTGAATTGAACACGCGATTACCGAATCATGTTAATTACGTCTTTACGGCGTTTAATAAATCAAGGATTTTATTAAATGTTTTTTTTCTCTCTTGCCTCAATGAGATGTAACTTGCGGTATGGGTGACGATAGCCTGCTGGCACCTTTCTGCAGCTTTTTGGGGCTCTTCAATGAGGAAGGTTCTCAATAGCTGAGAAGCCAGCTTGATTCTTATGCCACCACAAGGCACTCCTCTTTTGCATTGCCAGATGTGTCTCTTGGAGCTTATAGGGAGAGGAATACGAAGAGCAAAGACGGCAACATTGTCACTTTTGAAGACATGAGCTTCAACCTTACAACTCTTTGAGTTTGGAATGTTCACACATGAGTATGGTGGTATGTGGCTGCGTCTATAAACAGGTACCATCTAAGGAGCGTGTACCCCTGTGTTTTTACCTGACTGCTTTGTTTTGTCATGGTTGAGATTGGTTTCATTAATGCACATACTAGATGGTTTAACAGAGTTCATCCAAAATTGGAACTGGTCAATTATAGTTCGTAAACTAAATTAATCTCTTAAAGCACATTGACTGCTATAGTATAAAGAAAAATGAACAACAATGGGTTTTTTTTAAGACCATTCGAAAAGACTGAAAAAACTAAGCGAAAATTTCGAAAGGATGCCTGAAAAACACCCATTTTAGATTGTTTAAAATCTGAGACCTTGTATATTGCAGTGAAATGACGTACATAAATCCGAATGAATTGTTCATGGGCATTCAAAAAGGCGTCGCAAGATGTCAATTTGGTCCTAGTCTTATTTTAATGAATTGTAATGACACAATTTTGGGAGGATAGTCCAACAAAGGTAAAGAGATCTTAAGACCAGTACATTCCTTGCATGGAGAACGGAGCAAAAGTATATATTACCCATCCTCAAAATGGAGGTGGGGCCTCGCATAGGTTGAACCTCTGACGGCTTAGGAGCGGATTATTCTCATCCCTCAGTTCTATGACTATCTACCTTAGTACTGCCATAGGAAAGATGTATGGACGAATGAATGATAGACTTATCTATCAACAAGTGAAATGACATCATTTTTAAACAATCCTAAAAGGACTTAGGCCAGATTTGCCTCTCAATCACTCGGACTATCTATTTTGGCTTTTTTTACAATTAGTCATGGCTTGATGCCCCCAGCTACTTGATTTTAATTCAAAATCAACGGACTCGTTCTCGGCCTTCGGTCTTTGTGAATTCTATTTCTTTTTAATTGTTGTTTTTATCTATGGTCATTCTTTGGCAAAAAATAAACAATTCAGAATATTTAAATTTTTGTAGAGGAGAACTTAAAACCTCTACAGTAGGACTGTTCTCTGTTTGTTTTGTAATTTGTGACAGAGGCAGATTCCTCAAAGGATGCATTTTAATGCCAAACATCCTTACTCTCACTGAGCCTTCAGATAAATGCAGAATTGGTTCTAAGGAGGGGGGGGGAGGTAGAAATTGATATCTAGTCACTCATGATTATTTTGATTATTTCTGGTCTGGGCTGTCATTTCTCTATGGCTGCTCAATTTTACGTATGGAGGAATTTTTCATAGGGATAATCGTGCGAGGGGAGGGATTTCACGCGGGTGGAACTTTCGTCGGGGATTTTAAGCGGAGCGATTTCCCGAAGGAAATACCGGATCCCGATTTATTCTTTGATAGTAATTTCTGGCAGTGTGAGGTTTGAATTAAAATAAGACTTCATATATTTTCATTTCGAGTTTTAATAACAGGTTTTGAATTTTAGAGGTATAGTAATATTATGTATATTTTAGACCTTCACAATCTACGCCCTCTGTAGCAGCCCCAAGCTATAAGTGACTATTTTGAAATTTTTGTTGAAACTCATCTAGCTTTATCTTTAGGAATACTTATGAAAGCATGTCATATCTTGGCTTAAGTCAACATATTCATTTTGATGATTTGCCTGACCCAAGTGGAAGGTTTCAGCTTGACGGAGTCATTGGAGAAGGAACCTATGGCGAAGTATTTAAAGCATTTGACCTTGAAACAGGTAAGTCACATAATACAAGGGGGCATTGACCTTATAGATTTAACCAAAAACAATACCATGCTGCACAATTACTGTAATACCATAATGCCATTACCAAGATACTCGTACCATAATGCAAACCCTATATTAAAACTTGGTGACAAGAGGGGGAGGATTAGGTTAGGCCATGGGCCCACTTTTCCTCTAAAATCATACCGATTAATCTTTGCATGATTCAGGATCAAGTTATTGAAAGTTGCCCAAATTTCTGATGCAAAGCTGGTATTGAGAAAATGAGGGTTGTTGGGTTTTTGGAACTTCTAGACCGCTTTGTAGCCTGTCTTCAATCTCAAAAATTTATAATAAGTATAATTTTCTTATTTGAATAAATAAAAATAAAGGTACAATAAAGCTAAAATAAAAAGCGTAGGTTTAAATAAAATGTACGCATTTATTCAGTTATATTGTTAGGCTCATTTAAAATCAGTCGTTTCGTTGACATCTTTTACGATGTTTTATGTTTGATTGTTTACGTATATATTCAGTTATATTATTAGGCTCATTTAAAATCAGTCGTTTTGTTAATATTTTTTACGATGTTTTATGTTTTATTTTTTTATTTTTTACGTATTTATTCAGTTATATTTTTAGGCTCATTTAATATCAGTTTGTTTCGTTTGTTGATGTTTGTTTCGATGTTTGATTTCGTTTGTTGATGTATTTAATTTTTGTACTTTATATGCTCCTCAATTTTGAGGGAAATATATAAATTTTAGGACCAAGTGCAGCTTGAACTTGGCTCATCTGTACACAAAGTCAGAATCATCTTTGAACCAAATTAGGAATTAGTTAATTTTGAACTGAGTCATGAGTTTACTCATTTTTGCACCAAATAATGTTTAGGCCTGCTTTTATTCCTAGTCAGTTTGTAGTTTGGACATAGCGGATTTTTTATTAAGTCATAATTTGCCTCATTTTTTGCCAGTTGGGGACTTTTAAATGGTCTTACTCTGAGTCAGGCTGCACCTTTGACTTGGTTGCTCAGAATACGGACTTGGCTTATTTTACACCAAGTCCAGACATGACTCGTTATTGTAGCGAATTTGGCCCTGTTTGTTGTACCAAATTTGGCTCTAAGAAAGCAGGTCGAAGTTAGTTTTTTTTTATCGAGGATAAATTCAGACTGTTTTTGCACCGAGTCGAGATTAAAATTTCTGCACCGATTCAGTCTATAGCTCGGTTTTAGTTCATTTTTCTCTAAATCAGGGCTTTGATCAAAGCTTGTGCAGACATAGCTTATTATTGTAAAGATTATGATGTTAGCACGTTTTTGACCAATTTGTGTTTAGCTTGTTTTTACACCCATTCAGAACACAGCCATGATTCTTTATGTCAGGAATAGTCTTATTTTTACACAGAGTAAGTGCTTTTCTCGTCTTCACACCAAATCAGGTCTTCGTTTGTTCCTGTACCGGGTTGGGACTTGCTTTGTTTTTACACTTTTCTGGACCTAATTTATGTTTGCACCGTATTATTGAAGTCGGGCACCCTGAACGTGACTCTTTTTTGCACGGATTCGAGTGAGAGCTTGTTTCTGTACCGTCTCAGCTTTTTGCTTTTTTTTATACTAGGAGTTGGAACATAGCTTATTTTTGATCTAAGTTGGGATTCAGATCGTTTTGTACCAGGTAAAGTTGTAACAAATTCTAACTTTGTCCTTGAATAAAATTTTAACTAGGCATAATACACCCATTTTTTCTTCTAAAATGTATCTATGGTCCTTGCTCAGTTGATTTCCACTGTTTGCATACATGGTCTTGTGGTAGTTTACATAATTTGGGGATCCATACCATGTGGGTAGCATGGGTTATTCCCACTCTGGAGGTAAATTAATTAGAATTTTTCTTACAAGCATAAATAATATGACCTTTGTTCAATATTTCTTTGGTTTTATGTTATTTTTGACGCATGGCCAACGTTGCAGGTATATTTTTGGACCCTTCGATTGTTCTGAGTGAAATTACTATAGAATTTTTTCCGATACCATGTGCTAAAGGAGGTGCACAAGGGCTGAAATGTGATACAGAAAGGGGGGGTCAGGTACCATCTGATGACTTTTGATCTTGAAAAAGCCAGTAAACTTGTCAATCAAATGAGTTAGTTTGCAAGAGCATCTATTCGTTAATAAATGTGTAGAAAAAGAAATGGCGAATGTAACCTTTTCAAGGGTATGGATCTAGAGCATTTCAGAACCTTAAACTCCAAAGGCCTACAATTAAGGTCGCTGACCCTTCTCTGTGTCTAATCAGAACAATAAAAATCAGTATATAGAATTAATTCAAGGGCGCTTCAGGTAGTCTCGAGGACTGGTTGTAACCTTTTCAGAACTCTGGATCTTGTGCATTTGAGAACCCTAAAACTTCAAAGATCTAGAACTAATGTCGCTGACCCTCATCTGTGTCTAAGCAGAACAAGCCAAATCAATATGTACAGAATATATATTTTATAGACCCCTCTGTGTCTAATCAGAACAAGCCAAATCAGTATATAGAATTAATTCAAGGGTGCTTCTGGTAGTCTAGAGGACTGGTTGTAACCTTGTCAGGACTCTAGATCTTGTGCATTTGAGAATCCTAAAACTTCAAAGATCTGGAACTAAGGTCGCTGACCCTCCTCTGTGTCTAAGCAGACCAAGCCATATCATATATATATATATATATATATATATATATATATATATATATATATATATATATAGAATGAATTCAAGGGCGCTTCAGGTAGTCTAGAGGACTGGTTGTAACTTTTTCAGGACTCGGGATCTTGTGCATTTGAGAATCCTAAAGCTTCAAAGATCTAGAACTAAGGTCGCTGACCCTCCTCTGTGTCTAAGCAGAACAAGCCAAATCAATATATATATAATGAATTCAAGGGTGCTTCAGGTAGTCGAGAGGACGCGTTGTAACCTTTTCAGGACTCTGGATCTTGTGCATTTGAGAATCCTAAAACATCAAAGATCTGGAACTAAGATCGCTGACCCTCCTCTGTGTCTAAGCAGAACAAGCCAAATCAATATTATATATAGAATGAATTCAAGGGTGCTTCAGGTAGTCTAGAGGATTGGTTGTAACCTTTTCAGGAATCTAGATCTTGTGCATTTGAGAATCCTAAAACTTCAAAGATCTGGAACTAAGGTCGCTGACCCTCTCTGTGTCCAAGCAGAAGAAGCCAAATCAATATATATATATATATATAGAATGAATTCAAGGGTGCTTCAGGTAGTCTAGCGTTGGGCGACAAGCTTGCTACTTGTTCCTGTAAAAACACCCAGCAACTGAAACGTCGATTCGACGCCCTATGCGCCAGCAATGGCTCTAGAGGATCTTTATCCTTTTTTTTATCAGGTAGTCTAGAGGACTGGTTGTAACCTTTTCAGGATTATGGATCTTGTGCATTTGAGAATCCTAAAACTTCAAAGATCTAGAACTAAGGTCACTGATCCTCCTCTGTGTCTAAGCAGAACAAGCCAAATCAATATATATATATATATATATATATATATATATATATATATATATATATATATATATATATATTAAATAAATTCAAGGGCGCTTCTAGTTGTCTAGAGGACTGGTTGTAACCTTTTCAGGACTCTGGATCTTGTGCATTTGAAATCCTAAAACTTCAAAGATCTGGAACTTAGGTCCCTGACTCTCCTGTGTAGCCAAGCATAATCAGTGTAAGCAATATCTAGAAAGAGTCTTAGGGCGCCTCAAGGGGTCTAGGGTCTAGTTTTTTGTTTAGATGTGAAAATAAACATTCAATTTTGTGGTTCCTAAGTTCCTCACGCTGTTTACATAAATTCTAGGTAGGGTTTGGAATTCAGTAAAAAGAATAACATAAAGGAGAAGTTTTTTCTGTTATGTTATCTGTAATTTGCAAGGTTCTTTATTTAAATCTGAAATTTTGTTTATATTTATATTGTATTTATATATAAATATTATATTTATATTATATTTATAAATATTATATTTATATTTATATATATATTATATTTATATTGTTTATATTGTTAATATTTCAATATTGTAGCAATCAGTGGTGGTTGTTTAAGCTGGTAATTCTAGTGATTCTACGGATTGATTCTGGTCAGTAAGCACTTTTTTGATGTACATACTATTATAAAAATTATTACTTTTTATAGGCCAGAAAATCGCAGTGAAAATCATGGAAAATATTGCTGACAACATAGAAGAAATTGAAGAGGAATACCTTGTTCTAAGAGACTTATGCTTGCATCCAAATATTCCCTCCTTTATTGGACTGTTCTTGAAGAAAGGGGGAAGAAGGGACGAGGACCAGCTTTGGTTTTGCATGGAGGTTTGTTATGCTATTCTCTGTGTTCTTAGAAACACTGTTCTAAGAAAGGGAGAAGAAGGGACTAGAACCAGTTTTGATTTTGCATGGAGGTTTGTTATGCTATTCTCTGTTTTCTTAGAAACAATATTCTAAGAAAGGGGGAAGAAGGGAATAGGACCAGCCTTTATTTTGCATGGAGGTTTGTTATGCTATTCTCTGTTTTCTTAGAAACAATGTTCTAAGAAAGGGGGAAGAAGGGAATAGAACCAGCTTTGATTTTGCATGGAGGTTTGTTATGCTATTCTCTGTGTTCTCAGAAACAATGTCCTAAGAAAGGGGGAAGAAGGGAATAGGACCAGCTTTGATTTTGTATGGAGGTTTGTTATGCTATTCTCAGTGTTCTTAGAAACAATGTTCTAAGAAAGGGGGAAGAAGGGACGAGGACCAGCTTTGATTTTGCATGGAGGTTGGTTATGCTATTCTCTGTATTCTTAGAAACAAAGTTCTAAGAAAGGAGGAAGAAGGGACGAGGACCAGCTTTGATTTTGCATGGAGGTTTGTTATGCTATTTTCTGTATTCTTAGAAACAATGTTCTAAGAAAGGGGGAAGAAGGGACGAGGACCAGCTTTGGTTTTGCATTAAGGTTTGTTATCCTATTATCTGTATTCTTAGAAACAGTGTTCTAAGAAAGGGGGAAGAAGGGACCAGAACCAGCTTTGATTTTGCATTGAGGTTTTTATGCTATTCTCTGTGTTTTTTTAAGACTTTGTTCTAAGAAAGGGGAAAGAAGGGACGAGGACCAGCTTTGGTTTTGCATGGAGGTTTGTTATGCTGAAACAATGTTCTAAGAAAGGAGGGGGAAGGGACGAGGACCAGCTTTGGTTTTCCACGGAGGTTTGTTTTTCTTTTCTTTTTTCTTTTTGATTTTCTTGCGCCAAATCCCCCTAGCCCCCCAAAAAGTCCGGAACCAAAGCATAACGTATAGAACAGCTGAGGGTGGACAAATAACTATTGATAAATGCATATTTGGAACGTAAGGGTTGTCTTAAAAATTGTGCTCCTTTGGGTACCAAGGTCAATCCTCGCTGTTCGGAGGAGTAGTTTGCTAATTTCAAGAACCAAGGGCAACTAAAGATAGCTTGGCATCTTGCTGATTCTAATGTCAAAGGAAATTTAAGTTCTGACTTTTTTTATTCAGTTCAAAACAGCGGCACGTCCACGAATGTCCTATATTCAGGGAAATGCAGCTGAGGCAAGGAGAATTTTTCGATTTCATTTTTTTTTTTTTATAAAAGGAGGATACAAAAATATATTTCAATTTTTATGTATTTCCCAGAATTGAGGCTTTTCGATTTTTTCCTTGAAAAGAAGATGTACAAAGTGCTATTTTTCAAAATCTAGGGGGAACAATTACGAGCTTCTGTCCCAATTAGCGTGGGTATTCGGAGGGGCGAGACCTTTGAGATTTTTTTCCAATTAATTTCACACTTGGGAAGTAAATCGACGAAATTTGTTCAATATTTTATTTCATTGCCTAATCTTTTCCTAGAAAAATACTTTTTGAAGTAATGATCCCATTGGTGTCCAACTGTCCATCTTGTACACTGTTCGGTTATCTAAATTAATCTACTGGATGAAATGTTTTCTTATAATTGAAATTAGAAACCGATATTCCCGATCCTAGGTAACTTCAAAGTTAATTGATACCAAAATTAACTCAGCGTTAATTAGCAAGCAGTTGTCTACATTAGATCCAAAAAAGCCCAGCCCTGGAACCGAAGCACGCCACTATTTTTACTAGAACAAAGGAATAAATAACAAACTACTACTACTACGCCTTCTACTACTACTAACATTGCAGCATCTGCTTTTCGTTTCCTCCTAGATGGCTGGTCAACAAGGACAATGCTTGGCAATCTGTCATCCTACTTTCGCAGAACGTGTCCTAGCCATATCAACCTTTCTCTGATTATACCCCTAGAAAGTTGAATTGAACCACATTTCGAAATAAATAACGCCTTTAAAAAGTATTCCGTTATACTTAGTCTTTGGTTTTGAGGAGGATCTTTATATAAAATATTCTTTGGTACAAAACGTGCAAATTTGGTGATACATTCCGGGTGTTTATCGACTGGTTACAAGGACCTGGATTAAGAAGAAAAGTACAATTGGCCCTATTACTATCTTTAGCTGGGATAAGTCCAGACAACAGAATTCCATTGTCTTTTAAACCATATTTCATAATCAAATCAGAAATTCTCAATAGGTTGCAATGATAAGTAGTTCTCTGGGTAAATTCACTAATGGATCCTTTTCCTTTGAAAAAGTCAGCAGACGTTGAGGCTCACAAAATGATGTTAACAGTATCGTATCCTCTTAACGTTATACTATCTTTAGCTGGGATAATCCCAATCTCTTCATATTGCCAATTGGAAAGAAAAACAAACAAAAAAATTTTGTATATGGCCCAGGGCTGCATCTGGCATTACAAGAGGGGCTGCTATGCTATTGTTGAAGTTGCACTTAATATATTTGGAAAGACTGTTGAATTGGGAATGAAATGACATTACTTTTGTGTTCTTAAAAAGGGAAGCAGTGTATATAGCTTAATTAGTTAATCTTCTTCAAAAAAGTATCACAATCCCTGTTAGTTAGTACGCCTACTACTATTAACATTGCAGTATCTGCTTTTTGTTTCCTCCTAGATGGTTGGTCGACAAGGACAATCCAGGGCAATCTCTCATCCTTCTTTCGCAGAATGTGTCCTAGCCATATAATGCTTTCTCTGATTATACCTCTAGAAAGTTGAATTGGACCACATTTCGAAATAGATAACGCCTTTAAAAAGTATTTCGTTATACTAAGCCAAAAGTTGCAACATGTTATCAATCAGGTCCCATTAGGTTAATATTGTATGTTGGTAATAATATATGTTGGTAATCTAGGGTAATAATATGTATGTTGCAAATTTCAACTATGAAAAACAAGTCAGTATTCTGATCCCAAAATAAATTGAAGTTTAAACATAACCATAGAGCACGTTCCTTAAGTTTATCTGAATCAATAGTCACCCGATAGTGCTGTCGACAGTGCTTTTTTTTTATAGATTGTTAGATATTTATAGATTTTTTTTATAGATTATAGATTTTATCTTATAGATTTTTTTATATTTTTAGATTTTTTTTTATAGATTGTTTTTATAGATTTTATAGATTTTTTTATAGATGGTGCTTTTTACGCTTATTTACATGGTTATCTGCTGTGACCTCAGAAATTATTTGCGACATCTATTTCTTACCTATTACCGAAGGTTTATTATTACCTATTACTATTACATCTGGAGGTTTTTTTTTGCCAAGGCTACCCAACAATCTTTACAACCTTGATTCAGCTCCACAAAAGATATATTTCCTGTCCTTTTATGAACGTGCTCTTATCTTGGCCTTAGACTAATTAGGCTTTCAAGTCTTTAATCACTTTGGCAAAGTTTTTCAATTTGGAAAACTTACAATTATATATAAAGACAATGAACGGTAAATAAATAATTGCCGCACAATTCAATGTAATTAAGGCAAAAAACTGTCTTGGCAAATGTAGCTGTTGGTAACCGATCTTTCCCTGTTAGTAACCCTTGGATTTCCCATTATTCCCTATCCCGTGTTTTGCGGAAAACCTCAGTGAATTATTAGAGTACGGACTATTTCTTGCAAGCATTTCTTTAAAAAAAAAATCCCCTTACGTTTAAATTTCCTCAAATATGCGAGAAATTTTACTCAGAAATAATGACTGTCTGTTCAACTGCTTATGTGCTGTAATATGTAGATTAATTTCTCTCCCTTTTACGCAACTGCATTGAAATTTAACAGTAGGAAATTTATTGAAACACATTTGTTTTAATATACGATAATGCTAGTTATATAAGATAAGGATATATAATAGAATATATAATATTATAATGTATATAATATCATATATTAAAGTGAATGTAATATTATATACAAGGCCATATCTAGGGGGAGGGTAGGTGGTTCAATCCCCCTCCCCCGAATGGTTTGTCTGACTCGTAAAAACATAACAAAAACTTATTATATGCTATAGTACAATAAAATATAGTGCTATATAATATCATAAATTTCTGTAATATCAAATAAGACTATATAATATTATAATGTTGTGTAACATAACGAAAGTAAAACAGTTCAAAATAGGGATGAAACCTTTTTATTGACAGTGAACAGATATAAAATTTAACTGGATAACTGTCATGTTATCTGTATTATCTGGATAACTGTCATGAACACTGTATATGTGTTCGAAATATCCAGTTAAATTTTATATCTGTTCACTGTCAATAAAAAGGTTTCATCCCTATTTTGAACTGTTTTACTTTCGTCATGGAAAGGCAGTGTGGTCTTCGAAGTTATCTACGTGTAACAAAATACGAGGCTAATCAACGTGTTTTCGTTGTATATTTGTGAAATATCGAGAATGTTGGTCGTTTTTTTTTTCTGCAAAACAAATGCATCTCTTGGATTGCTTTCTTCCAGAAATTGCAGCAAGAGGGGACTAAGGGTTATACTAGAGATGGCTAATGCCTTTACATGGTATAAAGATTTCTTCTTTTTTCAGCTGTGCAGTGGAGGCTCTGTAACCGACCTGGTTCAAGCTTTGACATCTGTTGGACAGTGCTTAACTGAAGAACAAATAGCATATATTATTAAAGAAACTTTGGAGGTTAGTACTCTATCAGTACTGTTTCATTAGTAATCCATGTCGTTGGTTGTGTCCGTAACTTATATCCAATCTTCGAAAGAAATCATCTGACGTAGTACATCAGGTACCTAAGGCGTTAATCTATCACTGCAATCTACAACGATAATAAAATAACGGTGGTAATGTAGCAGTATGTCCTCACCTTATTGAATAATAGTAACAAAAACGTTTTCTTATAAGTAGCAAATATCCGCAAACTGCTAGCAACAGAGCTTGTTGAACGGATAAATACTGATTTTATAATGAGCTTGGCACGAAATATATGACCTAATTTGGACCCATGATACATCACTATATCTTGCGTTCAGATCACATTTTCACCTATTTTGACATTCAAAAAGCAATCTTGTTTAATATCTTTTTTAACTGCAGTAAAGACGCTAAGGTGAACCTTACGAGGTGAAAGCATTGTTATAATTTCGTTAAAATCCTGGGAGGGGGGCAACGTTGGGCCCAATTTTGCCAAATCAAGTGTTAATGACAGTGGAAAATGAGTCATATAGTACCATAAGGACAAATATAAACCGCAAAATTGTTGGTACGCTGGGGGGCTGATATGGACACAAAGTGCATATTTCATTTTATTTTTGCAGGGAATAACTTCCGTATGTGACTGTCTAGTCTATACTCAACACAATCAACGACTAGTTGTTCACAATCGACAGCAATGTGTCCAACTCTTGGCAGTCATAGCATCGAGGAGGGGGCGGAACTAACTCTTTAAGTCGCATTTACCTGTATTTGATTGGCAATGTTGAGGAGATGGCAGCTAATAAGTTGTCTAAGGGAGAAAACTGTAAAATTCTGAATCTGGTTTTACCAATGGGATCTATTCTGGTCAATTAATCATCAGCTTCTGTAACTGCATATTAAATACCCTCTCAGAATGGGCAATTCTTAAATACACAAGGATTTTTAGCTGGGGTATTGCGATTTATCCTTAGCTTTGATGGTATCTGTTAGAATAGTCGCCTTGTTTTTACAACTCACAACTATTCGCCAAGTATCTTTCCCAGTTCTAAGCTCAGCTATAACCGGTTGAATCCTCAAACAATCTGTCAGTTTATGCTTTTTGGTCCGTGGACTTGTTCGTATATTTATTTGGGTCCTTCATTACCACGGAATAAAAGGGTTTTGAGGCCTTAGTCAGAAAAGATTTGTGGATGGGCTGGGAGTGCACACGTAATTGTCATTTTTTACACATAGTTCATTTGCTTCACGAGTCAGCGTGAAATTCAATTAAACAGGTAACAGGAAATGCGTAAAATGTGTAAATAGTAAAATATAATAATAATAAAAGCAGTAGTAAAATACTAAAAGTAAAATAGTTAAATTGCAAATAGTAGAAATACGTAATAATAGTACGAAACGCAGTAAAGGTAAAACAAGAAGATCTGAAGTCGAACAATGCAAGCCATAATCTCTATAATACAAAAGCGAGCTGTAACCTACATAATAGCCATAATACATAAAGCCATAAGAATACAAAGAGAGAAAGAATCGCAAGAGGAGGAAACAAACGGGGCTACGGCCAGTAGTAGGAAAAGCCAAGCTGAAACGACGCAGATATTTAGTCTGTATAAAACAAGGTGTTTTAAACGTTAAATATAAATATAAGCAAAATGAAATAATAGCACTAAAGATAGAATCCAAAATAATCTATAAAATATATAATCAAGTAAAATCTAAAACAAAACAAAAAGAAATAAGAAACAAACTAATAATATACATATATATATATATATATATATATATATATATATATATATATATATATATATATATATATATATCATGAAAAGAGAAATCACCAATGCAACAGCACAAACACAAAAAAAAAAGAAGAGAGACAGAAGGAGAAAAGGTAGACTGTTTTCCTAAATTAGTGATTAATATAGACCAGCACTTGAATGAGGCCTTAACCCTACTCATCCATACAATCATATAGGTCAAACAGCATAGCCACACACAATCAACCATAAAGAATAATCCATGGACAGGCAGTCATGTCGTCAATAAGTATAAGTCGTCATTTACCAAACAATAGAAAAAATAATATAGACAAATAATTCAGAGGCAACACCCAACATAAGGGCTCATCAGGAGAATACACTGGCCTATATAGGGTTTCGCCACTCTAAATTCTCTACCCAGCACAGTGTTGTGGCTACCACAGAATATCCATGGCATCCCCGCGTCAGGTATCACCCCCAAAATACATGCCTATGAAAAAAAAAACAGCAAATGTAAAACAACCAAGTAAAACCAAAACAAGCTTATCCTGTTAATATATCCCTCCCTTTAGCAACAATAGGTAAACTAAATATTATAAATTTTACCAAATCACAAATATTAACACATTGCAAAAAACCTGAATGAACTAAACAATTATAGAATTCATCTTTACCATGTGGCTAATTTTTAAGAAAATCCGCTCAATTAGAAACACAATTCAAAATAAATGGCGCTGCGACAACATTTCTCGAACCTCCGAAATTAGTTGAAAATTTCTTTAAGAATTTCTAGATAATTCTTTTGATATTTATTTAAAAGTTCGTTATAATAAACCAGTTCTGTTGATCACTGATGATCCCTCGCAATTGTTTATAAATACTCAGTGGTGCTCAATCACAGTTACCATTATAGCTGTCTCGACTCTGGCTGAGCTTACAGAGTAACAATATTGACCCCCTTCCATACCGAATAATCAGCGACACCGAGATTTGAACCCCTGGCAATCGCGCTAGACTGAATCACGACGTTTATGTAACGAGGAATGGCAGAAGCCTAACAGAGCGCATTTCAATGCCCAAATTGCCAGACTCTTCATGTAAGTAAGTAAGTACTTAAGACGGCACTAGACCCTTAAGGTCCAAACCGGCGGTGCTGATCTCCGTTTGATGGCCCTTCAGCCAGGAAGTGCAATGGGGGGTTGGGGGACAACCATCCTGTGATTTCGCACGCCCTTCCTGCTTACCTTCCCCAGATTTCTCCAGGTACCCATTTAGAGCTGGGTCGACTCTGGCTGAGCTTACAGATTCACGCCACTGACCCCCGTCCTAAACCAAATAACTGGTCACAAGTGGGATTGAACCCGTACCCCTTGGACACAGAATTCCCACGCCAGCGCGCCAACCACTCAGCCAGGACGGCCTCAGACTCATCATGAGTATTGAGATAAATATAGAAGAGGTTATGGGGGGGGGGGGTAGAATTTACATCTATTTATTTAAACCAAATATGAATAAGGGTGCTGCGTTGTGATTCCTCATTTCTTCTTGCTTAAAAATTTTGCTGATATTTGTTTTAGCGCTTTGTTTAACTAAGCTGGTTTGCTTCATATTTTATAAATTACATGCACTGATGAGTCATTGTGCATAAGCTATTATGAATGAGGGTGGAGGGGCAGTGATGGCCTAAAAGAGTGCATTTTGATTCCCAAATATATTAACTTTCATTTAGCCTGTGGATGAATATAGACCTATTTTTGGAGAAAGAAAGAGGGGGGGAGGTAGAAACTGCTATTTAATCCCTGTTGATTTCTTGGAATATTTTCGGTCTACGCTTTTAGCGTTGGTGCTCTAGGAGGGGGGGAGGGCTTTAATAGCACCTTTTCCATTGTAAAAAATCATTTTCTATATAGTATAAATACTAAATTCACAAGCTTGCTGGTACAGAGGCGGAAAAAGTGAGGCTAGGCATCACGAGCATCGTCGGAAAATTCATTGTTCGGGATGACATGTGCTAGCAGGATCTTTGTTCTCAGTGATTTTAAATGGTAACAGTTCTCTTTTTTCATTTGTACAGAATGCTTTAATGTATGTATAAATATGTAATCAATATATAGAAACATAAGAGAACTCTAGTTTAGATATCCTAATAGCTTCAGTCGAGAATTTTAGCTAAATAATAATGCCCCTCTCTCTCTAAAACTATGTAGTAAAAATAGTATTATTTCACGTAATTTAAAATAATACAAAATTATTAATATTATGATTTTATATTTATATATAATAATTTGACAATTTATTCTATTTAAAAATGTATCATTAATAACTTAAACAAAAAAAATACTGTTTAATCGAAAGTTTTTACTGAATATTCAAATTTTGTCCCGAATTTTTAATTAGGATTCAACATTCTGATTATTAAGCGGAAAAACAAAAAAAACTAGCCGGATACTACCAATCAATTTACATATATATATATATATATATATATATATATATATATATATATATATATATATATATATATATATACAATTTAACAGCAAGAAATTGGCAGGATTACGGAGCCAGAAAAATGAGCCAGTATTCCCAATCATATGCTGGTTAGGCCCGTGTATGATTTAAAAACAAAAACAAATCAAGTAAATAAAAAGTTATTTCAGCTGAACGTAAGGAACAACGTTTATCCTTCAAATCAATAGAAATTATATCATATATGAGGTTGGCTACCCCTTCTTCAGCTCTTCGTTGCTCATGGGTAAATTTTATTTAAAAATATACCATTAAGGACTTAAACAAACAAACAAAATATTGTTCATCCACAATTTTTACTAAATACTCAAATTTTGTCCCAAATTTTCATAAAGATTCAACATTTTAATTATTAAGCGGAAAAACAAAAAAAAAACTAGCCGGATGCTAGCAATCAATTTACAATTATTCATATATACAATTTAACAGCAAGAAATCGGCGGGATTGTGGAGCCAAAAATGTGAGCCAGTGTCCCCAATTATATGTTGGTTAGGCCTGTTTAAGATTTAAAAACAATAACAAATTAAGTAAATAAAAATTTATTTCACTTGAACGTAAGGAGCAACATTTATGCTTCAAACGAATAGAAATTATATCATATACGAGGTGGGCTACCCCTTCTTCAGCTCTTCGCTGCTCATGCGTAAATTTTATCTAAAAATATATCATTAAGGACTTGAACAAACAAAATATTGTTTATCGACAATTTTTACTAAATATTCAAATTTTCTCCCAAATTTAATAAGGATTCAACATTTTAATTATTAAGCGGAAAAAAAAAACTAGCCGGATGCGAGCAATCAATTTACAATTATTCATATATACAATTTAACAGCAAGAAATCGGCGAGATTGTGGAGCCAAAAATGTGAGCCAGTATCCCCAATTATATGTTGGTTAGGCCTGTTTAAGATTTAAAAACAATAACAAATTAAGTAAATAAAAATTTATTTCACTTGAACGTAAGGAGCAACATTTATGCTTCAAACGAATAGAAATTATATCATATACGAGGTGGGCTACCCCTTCTTCAGCTCTTCGCTGCTCATGCGTAAATTTTATCTAAAAATATATCATTAAGGACTTGAACAAACAAAATATTGTTTATCGACAATTTTTACTAAATATTCAAATTTTCTCCCAAATTTAATAAGGATTCAACGTTTTAATTATTAAGCGGGAAAAAAACTAGCCGGATGCTAGCAATCAATTTACAATTATTCATATATACAATTTAACAGCAAGAAATCGGCGGGATTGTGGAGCCAAAAATGTGAGCCAGTGTCCCCAATTATATGTTGGTTAAGCCTGTTTAAGATTTAAAAACAATAACAAATTAAGTAAATAAAATAAGTAGCGACAATTGTATTTATTATTATTATTGGTGGTGGTTTTATTTTTTTAGTTTAGTTTTCTTTTTATCTTGTGCTGAGTACGCCTTGTTTGGATACAGGCGAAATATCCGCGTTGTTTTAGTCTTTCCTCTCTACTGGCCGTCGTCTCGTTTGAGGTTTTTTTTGGTAGAGTTTTATCTCTCTTTTTTGTTTATTTTCCTTTTAAGTTTTAATGTCACTCCTTAATTGTAGTTGATTTTCTTATTGTCTAATGACAAATATATAGGCACTTTACTTTTATCTCAAAGAATACTATTGCGCTTTCTATGATAATTTTTCAGTCGTCTAATGTAGCTGGCATCTACTCAAAATGGTCAGAAGTTGCAACTGGAGTAATTTAGCCTTTAGTTAATCTTGCTTCTTAAAAGAACGTAGTTAACTGAAAATGATGATATAGCAATTTGAATGATGGCCTTTCAACAAAACATTTTTTATTAATACTGATTACCCAGTATTGTCATCAAACTTGTATTATACATCTGTTTTAGGCACTTGTATATCTGCATCAAAATCATTGCATGCATCGCGACGTCAAAGGACACAATATTTTACTAACTGAAAATGCTGAAATTAAGCTGATCGACTTTGGAGTGTCAAGTCACCTAGCATCAACTTTGGGAAGAAAAAATACATCTGTTGGCACTCCATATTGGATGGCACCAGAGGTTAGACTTTCAATCTAGATTAGATTTTAGACTCATGATTAGATGTTCATGTTAGATGGCACCAGAGGCGGGAGATTAATCTAGGTTAGACTTGAGACGGATGGTTCGATGGTTGGGTTAGATGGCACCAAAGGTTAGACTTTCAATCTTGGTTAAGGTTTGTCTCCATTAATTTTTTTTTTCAGACAAAGTCGCCAATTTTTATTTTCTATTTCTGAAACTCTAGCTTCTATTACTGTATTTTACATGAAAAATAGTTGTTTTTTTTTTCATGAAAGTCAAATTGGGTTAACGAAAAACTGTTTTCACTCAGCCGAATTTATATGAAATAGCCAGAGTGAAGACAGGAATTTAGACAGATGGTTAAATTCTTAGGTTAAATGGCACCAGAGGTTAGACTTTAAATATAGGTCAGATTTTAGACTGATGGTTATATGGTTATGTTAGATGGTGCGAGAGGCTGGAGATCAAATCTAGGTTATACCTGAGACGGATGGTTAGATGGTTGGGTTAGATGGCACCAAAGGTTAGACTTTCAATCTAGGTTAAGGCTTGTCTCCATTACGGCTTTTTCAGGCAAAGTCGCCAATTTTTATTTACTATTTCTGAAACTCCAGCCTCTATTACTGTCTTTTGCAGCTAAAAAGACAATTCAGACGCATTCAAAACAGGTTTTTTTTTCATGAAAGTCAAATTGTGTTAACGTAAAACTGTTTCCGCATTTTCATGAAACAGCCATAGTGAAGACAGGACTTTAGACGGATGGTTAAATTGTTAGGTTAGATGGCACCAGAGGTTAGACTTTAAATCTAGGTTACACTTTAGACGAATGGTTAGATGGTTGGGTTAGATGGCACCAGAGATTGTACTTTCAATCTAGGTTAGAATTTAGACGGAAAGTTAGAATTTTAATGAGATTTTCACTTCGTTCTGAATTCAAACTATTTATTTAAAATAGACAGACAATGATAATCATCGTCGTCATCAGTCAAATAATAGTAATTAATACTACAGTAATAATAATGACAGTAATAAAAGTTCTGAACACTACTAAATAGTAAATAAATAATAAATCATTTAGTTTAAAATAATCAGCACTCAGTGAAATTCAGGAGCAATTAAGAAGTTCAGAAAAATCCTCCTAAAAAAAACGGCCACACAGTATGTGGTAACCTGTCTACCAAGCACAGCATCTGGCAACCTGTCTACCAAGCACAGCATCTGGTAACCTGTCTACCAAGCACAGCATCTGGTAACCTGTCTACCAAGCACAGCATCTGGCAACCTGTCTACCAAGCACAACATCTGGTAACCTGTCTACCAAGCACAGCATCTGGCAACCTGTCTACCAAGCACAACATCTGGTAACCTGTCTACCAAGCACAGCATCTGGCAACCTGTCTACCAAGCACAACATCTAGTAACCTGTCTACCAAGCACAACATTTGGTAACCTGTCTACCAAGCACAGCATCTGGTAACCTGTCTACCAAGTGTCTAGGTAACTATTAGTGGCACTGCAAGGCTTGGGCTGCGAACTAATTTGTATAAAATCATTCGTTGTCCCTTATCCTTTCCAAAGATTTATGTATTTCGAGTAAGAATTTCATTGCATAGGCTAGCTAGTCTATGCTGCTAGAATGTAATTGTGAAGAATAGTGGCATATTAAACAGTAACTGAGTAATTTTGCAAAAAAAAAAAAAAATAACGCGTGTTTATCGAGTACTCAAAAGACAAAGTAAATATTCATGCAATGTTTCAAGTTTGCTAATGATTTTTGAATGATGAATATGAATTCATATAGAAGGTGGTAGAAACATAGCTTTAAACAATTAAATAAATTAGTGCAAACGGAAATTAGTGCAAAAGGAAGGGAAAATGATAATTTGTCTTATACTGAAAATGTGTAAAGTAGGGAAATGAGAGTAAATTCAACCGTTTTAAACTTTTGAGAAAAGTAAATTGGTTGAAGTATGTCTAAGCCCCTAAATTTCCCTGATTATACTCTTAGAAATCAAAGGAACTATAAGATAGGTTTAAATAAAAGAAAAATAATTTATTAGACAAGGTGTAAAATTGCCCCTACTGCTTCTGTTGATAACTCCTTAAAGCGTCAGGCTAGCAGCAGCAGTGATTAGGTCTATTATGTTGGAAAAAATTAAGTTGGATACGGCATATTTCTCTAATTTGTATCTAATTTATGTCCAAGCAACAACAAGGCCTAGGCTATTGTTCAAAGATGAAGGTATACATTATACAATATGATTATCTTGAACCAAGATTTCAAATATGAAATAAGTTGTGTGGTAATAAGCAGTAAGTAATAAATAGCTTAAGCATGAAGAGCGAAGTATTGAGGAGGGGTACAACCCCGTAATGTGACAAATAATAAACGTAAACATTTCCGGGCATTATTACAAAACCTTCAGAAACTAAATGATAAGCACAAAACAAGTTTTTTCAACTGAAAGTAAGGTGCGACGTTAAAACCTTAAACGAACCGAAATTATTCTGTATATGAAAGGGGCTGCCCCCTCCTCAACACCTGAATCTTTATGGTAAAGTTTTTTTTTTACTTTAAAAAATAGAGTTGTCTAAGGTTTTTTACCTGTTCCCGCTCAAAGTCAACAATGGCAATGTTCCCCTCGGTATTCTTATCTACATTATAAATTCGCACAAATTTCTTGGGAAAGTGGGAGAAAGGGAAAGTTTGTATTTAATGCCCGTTTTATACGAAACTGAAGCTATTTTGTTTTTGTTTTACTTACTACGTTTGACAAAGGTTTTCTGTTGGGCTTATTTATTACATTAAAAAAAATTAGAAGTAAACAGAAATTAAGTCAACTATTAACTGTAATGAAATAATTTGAAACTTAGACGTACAAAATTTACTGCTTCGCAGTCTATGCGTCATACACTCATATTTACGAAACTAGCTCAAATGAACCGATTCATCATATTTCGGGATATTTGTAGAATGATATAAAAAAAAATTAGTGAAAATACAAAACCAACACAAAAAACAAGGTGTTACTTTTGGAGCAGAAAAATCCTTAGCATACAAAAATACTATTTTACGGGGCGTAAAAATAATATTATCGTATAAGGCGCTCAATATGCTCTGACCTAGACACCTCTACTTAAGATTTGTGTATAAAATGATGATTTACAAGTGAAATCAAATCATATAAATATAAAAAACACATTTTTTTTCAATGTAAAAACCTCCTAAAGAGTTTTGTGTTTCTATTGTACAAAAACCATAAATTGTTTTTTTTTTCCCGCAAAGTGCTAGTTTATTGAAAATTGTACAAGTATAGAGAAATATTATGAATTGGTTTATTTGAGCTAGTCTTATAGATATAAGTTGTATAAGCTGTATAAGTTGTGACCACCAGAGGAACTCAGTATTTTAATTAATTATATTATAGCATAATATGTTTCAGTCAATTGGTAAGACTAAATCAGCGGTAAGCTTCTTTCAGCGTTTTGATAAGAGGCATACAGACTAATTAAAATATCTGAACATATAAGGTCAAACGATTTTTCATTAATGAGCAGTTTGATCCTATAGACTTGCATCTCACGCTCACGTGCTATCACAAGACAAAACTGCTAGTCTCAAATATTATAATGGCTGAAAGAACTATTTACTATGATGACAAATCCAGATGCTGTACTACAATTTAAAAAGTTGACTTCAGTTTGTGTTAATACCTGTTTATCATTTGATAAACAGGGCAGGCTAGCATCGAAAGTAATTAGGTCTATTAAAAAAAAATAAGTTGGATATGATATATTTCTTTAATTTGTATATAATTTATGTCCAACCAACAACAAAGCCTAGCCAAATGTTCAAAGATGCAGGTATACATTAGACAACATGGTTATCTTGAACCAAGATTTCAAATATGAAATAAGCAGTGTGGTAATAAACAGTAAGTACTAAAGAGCTTAAGCATGAAGAGCGAGGTATTGAGGAGGGGACAACCCCATAATGTGACAAATAATAAATTTACAGAGGGCTGGCTAGCAACGACAGTGATTAGGTCTATTTGAGAAAAAATAAGTTGGATATGGTATATTTCTTTATGTTGTATCTAATATATGTCCAACCAACAACAAAGTCTAGCCAAATCTTCAAAGATGCAGGTATACATTAGACAACATGGTTATCTTGAATCAAGATCTCAAATATGAAATAAGCAATGTGGTAACAAAAGAGTAGCTTTATTTGATCCCTAATTCAGCATTGTTTCAAAATATAATTTGCATTTCCCTAGAAATCTGTTAATGGGTAAGGTAATGCCTAAGGCTATATATCTATATATTTTTTCCTGATTTGGCACTATTTCAAACAGTTTGTGGTAACGAACTGTAGTAAGGAGCGACCCGGCTCAATGGTAACCAAAACTCTAAAAAAATGAATTTTGATACCAATAGCTACATCAAAAGAATCGCATTTTAATTCTGATTTTAAATATATAAGTTTCATCAAGTTTAATCTTACCCATCAAAAGTTACGAGCCTGAGAAAATTTGCCTTATTTTAGAAAATAGGGGGAAACAACCCCTAAAAGTCATAGAATCTTAACGAAAATCACACCATCACATTCAGCATATCAGAGAACCCTATTGTAGAAGTTTCAAGCTCCTATCTACAAAAATGTGGAATTTTGTATTTTTTGCCAGAAGGCAGATCACGGATGCGTGTTTTTTTTTTTTTTTTTTTTTTTTTTTCAGGGGTGATCGTATCGACCCAGTGGTCCGAAAATCTTACGAGAGGGCTCATTCTAACGGAAATGAAAAGTTCTAGTGCCCTTTTTAAGTGACCAAAAAATTGGAGGGCACCTAGACCCCCTCCCACGCTAATTATCTTCCCAAATCAACGGATCGAAATTCTGAGATAGCCATTTTATTCAGCGTAGTCAAAAAACCTCATAACTATGTTTTTCGGGACGACTTACTCCCCCATAGTTCCTATGGGAGGGGCCACAAATTACAAACTTTGACCAGTGCTTACATATAGTAATGGTTATTTGGAAGAGTACAGACGTTTTCTGGGGGATTTTTAGGTTGGGGGGGGGGGGTTGAGAAGAGGGGGATATGTTGGGAGAACTTTTCTTGGAGGAATTTGTCATGGGGGAAGAAAAGTTTCATGAAGGGAGAGCAGGATTTTCTAGCATAATTAAAAAAAAACAAGGAAAAAATAAATATGCAAAAGTTTTTCA
This sequence comes from Artemia franciscana, assembly GCF_032884065.1. NCBI lineage: Eukaryota > Metazoa > Arthropoda > Branchiopoda > Anostraca > Artemiidae > Artemia > Artemia franciscana. The sequence continues at coordinate 35,859,003 of NC_088874.1, read as the reverse complement.
ACTGAAAGTAAGGAGAAGCATTAAAATTTAAAACGAACAGAAATTATTACGTATATGATCGGCTCACCTCCTCCTAATACCTCGCTCTTTACGCTAAAGCATTTTTAGTAATTTCAACCATTCTACGGCTTTTGTGATTCAGGCTTCATTCTTAAGAAATTGGGACAAGATTTAAGCTTTAGTGTAAAGAGCGAGGTACTGACGAGGGGGTGAATCCCTTCATATACATAATAAAAACATGAGAATACAGAAGTTCGTTACGTTACAGAAATCTTTTACTAATAAATATTCGTAAAAAATTAAAAGTTCTAGTTGTCTTTTTAAGTAACCAAAAAATCAGAGGGAAGCTAGGCCTCCTCCCCCACTCCTTTTTTTTAAATCACTTGATCAAAATTACGAGAAACCCAGTTAGCCAAAAAAAATAAATATGCAAATTTCGTTTTAATAATTCATCTGCGGAGAGCCAAAATCAAAACATGCATTAATTCAAAAACGTTCAGAAATTAAATAAAAAAAACAAGTTTTTTTAACGGAAAGTAAGGAGCGACATTAAAACTTAAAACGAACAGAAATTACTTCGTATATGAAAGCGCTGCTTCCTCTGCTCTTTACGCTAAAGTTTTTTACTGTTTTAAAAAGTAGGATTAAGAGAAAGAGTAAAACTTTAGCTTAAAGAGCGGAGGAAGCAGCCCTTTCATATACGGAGTAATTTCTGTTCGTTTTAAGTTTTAATGTCGCTCCTTACTTCCCGTTAAAGAAACTTGTTTTTTTTATTTAATTACAGTAAGAACAATATTATTAGCCAAGAATTGAGGCTATTGAGATGTAGACATGCTAAGTAAATAATTCATGCTTTATAGTATGTAAATAAATAATTCCTTAGTGCACAAAAACACTATTTTACGGGGCGCAAAAATAATATTATCAAAAAAATTAATATTATATAATATTATATAATATTTAAATATTCAAAAATAATATTATAAGGCGCTCAATGTGCTGTGATCTGGACACGTCCACTTAAGATCTGTGTATAAAATGATGATCTACAAGTGAAATCAAATCATGTAAATACAAAAAACAAATTTTTTTCAATGTAAAAACCTCCTAAAGCGTTTTGCTATTATACCAAAACCATAATTTTTTTTTTGTTTCCCGCAAAGTGCTAGTTTTTGAAAATTCTAAAAGTATAGGGAAATATCGTGAGATGGTTTATTTGACCTAGTATTGTAGATATAAGTTTTATAAGCTGTATAAGTTGTGACCTCCTGAGGAACTCGGGATTTTTAATTAATCATATAATTGCCTAATTATGTTTCAGTCAATTGGTAAGACTAAACTGGTGGTACGCTTCTTTCTACGTTTTGATAAAACTTAAATATGGGATAAGAACGCTTAGTTATTAGATCTTTCGACTATGCTGAATAAAACAGTTATCTCAAAATTTCGATCGGTTTACTTTTGGCTAAAAGGGGTGTGGAAGGGGGCTAGCTGCCCTTCAAAAATTTTGATCACTTAAAAAGGATAGTAGAACTTCTGATTTCCGACCAAATGAACACTCTCCCAATCTTCTAGGATCCCTGGTTTGACACAATCACTTCTTGGATTTATTACAAGTATTTATTTTATAGGTGATTGCATGTGAGCAGCAGCTTGACTACGCTTATGATGTTAGGTGCGATATTTGGTCCTTAGGAATCACAGCCATTGAACTGGCCGAGGGGGATCCCCCGCTGGCTGAATTACATCCAATGAGGGCTCTTTTTCAGGTAAGTCACTGATTCCTTTAGAATTGTTCAGTAGTAAATCGCTCTTTATAGCATGATAATGACGTCTTGTCATTATGATCTTATGATCTTAAAATAATGATCTATATAGCATAATGATAAATGATCTTATATAGCATATAAATGATCTTATATAGCAAAAATGATATTATATAGCATAATGACGTCTTGGGCAACTTTTTGGTCTGCTTCATGTAGATTAAATTTTGACTTTAAATAACTCTGGACATTAAAAATATACAGTATTATTGTTATTTTGTTAAATATTAGTTATAATATTGATTATTTATTATATATTAATGAAATAATTTTTCATTCATAAAAGGTAAAGGTAAAGAATACGGCATTGGATTTTACAGTCCCTACCGGTGGTACTGCCCTCTGTTTCTTGGCCCTTCAGCCAGGAAGCGGAATCGGGGGTTGGGGGTCAACCATCCTGTTCTCTCGCACACCCTTTGTGTTTACCTTCCCCAGATTTCTCCATGTACCCATTTAGAGCTGGGTTGACTCTAGCTGAGCTTACAGAGTCACGCCACTACCCCCTTCCTAAACTAAATAATTGGGTACACTAGGATTCAAACCCTCGCCCTCTCGGACAAAGGATCGTAAATCCAGAGCACCAATCCACTCGGCTAGGACGGCTCGAATTGAATTAAATTGAACTATTTAATTAATTGGAATATTGTTATATCAATTAAATAATATTAATTCAATATTTATTAGCGTTATAAAAAAACTAATTATTAATCTGTTAAGAATTTCAACTTTTGTTCCCCTTCATTGCAGATTGATCATACCAAATAATAAATTGTGTTTTTAATTTTCTTTTTAAATCCGCCTAACACTATATTGTAAGTGACATTAGTAGCTTTTAATCCCAACAGGAGGCTTTGCTAAAAGTGTGTTTAAATCCCGCTTTATAGGGCAATGAGAGAAAGATTGAGATGGCTAGAGCACGTTCTGCTGATGAGTATGACAGATTGCCTAAGATTGTCCTTGTCTGCGTACCGTCTAGGGCTAAATGAGAAGCAGGTCGTCCCAGGTGAGGTGGGGGGATGTTGTAAGGAGTGATTTTAGTTTGAGAGCGAAGAAGAAGTTTGATAGAAGAAGAAGTTTATTGTTATTCAATGCAATACAAAATACAATTCAAAATGGAATTACAATACACTTATTCCCCCTCGAAAGGCTCCATGGCTAGGGAAACAGGGGGGGATAAAAGTGAAATGGGAACTTTCTGGGAGGGTGTAAAGAGGGAGGCTTTGAATATATTGGGATGGAGGAGGATCTGCTTAGCTTTGTTGGCCTCAGGTGGCTGAATGCTGCGATGAGTTGGTAGTAATAGTGATAATCAGATGATAAATTGCAAAGATCCAACTTTTAAGTTTTCTGTTGTTTGGTTCCTATCTTTGTTCTGCTGTTCCTATCTTTCTAAGAGTCCCTCTCTCTTCTATCCTACAATCTCTCTCTCTTCTATCTCGACACTTCTATCTCTCTTATATCTCTACAAGTCTTTTCTTTGATTTAATGTTGGGCATGCTGGTAAATTAGACTGCATTTTAGTAAGATAGCTCATTTATCCTTTGTTTAGTTAAAAGAAAAAAAAAAAAAACTCCGTGTCAGCAATCTGTCAATGAATTTATAGATGGATCTTAAGTCTGCTTTGTCGTAAGAAACCCCTAGATTGCATTTTGGAGGTGGGGACGTGCTATTTAATTTTTTGGAAACAGGAATTTTGAATTTGAAAAACAGATAAATTATATGTAAATATATGATATTACAGGAACAGTTGCAGAAATTTCAGCATTTCGAAGGGTGCCTGCATTAGAAATTTGAAAACTCTATCGGCAGTTTTTACTTTGGGTCTGGTTTTATCTTGTCTTTTTTGAAACCACGTGATGTAAAAGTTTAATAAATGAAATTATTCCATCCACCTTCAAATTCTTGATAATCTTGTTTTATTATTATTCAATTACCACCAGACGTATTCTGGGGAACCTTTGTAATCAGGATGCAAAAAATCTCGAAGCGATTACAATTCTGTAGTTTTTCCATATATTTACGATGTTATGTGTTTATATGAACTTATTCCCTTCCCAGTAATAAAAAAAAAAAATTAGACCAATACTCCATTACTGATATTTAGAATAGAATAGAATATGTTTATTCACTACAATAGCCGGAGCTAGCATTAGCATGTCATGACAAAAATAATTTATACCTTCAAAAACAGTCACAGGAAAATTTAAACAAACATTATATTAATCAAACACATATTAATCAAACATTAAATATTGGTCCCGTCAATATTATTAAAATGACGGGTAAAATATGGAACAAATGATTTGCGATACCTCTCAGTACTATAGACTGAGTGAGTCAGTAACTGTGGACAATTCTTTTTTATTTGTCGGAGTCTAGTAACTGGTCCTTCAGTTGGGGGCTCACAAAGTTGGGTAGTAGACGACAATGAGTTGGGGAATTAAAACAATTTTGTCCAAATCTATATGTTAAGCCATGTCTACGACTATCAAGTGAGTCCAAATTGAGTTGTTTCAGTGCATCTTCGTAAGTTGAGTAGTTTTGTCCAAGTATAATTTTTACAGCTCTTTTTTGTATCGTCTCAAGTCTATCTGTTTGATCTTTTGTCATTCCCGGATGCCAAGCAGGACATGCATACTCAAGAGAAGGTCTAACATAACTGCAGTATACAGACTTTAAAACCTCAGTTGGTGTACCAAATCTTTTTAGGTTGGAAAATGAATGCAAAAGCGAGGCGCCTTTTTTAGTCAGATAGTCAACGTGCGAATTCCATCTTAAATCATCGTCTAAAAGAATCCCAAGTATTTTAACAGTTGTTTTTGTTGGCAGAATGGAATTATGAGGAGAGTGGTTGTTATCCTTTAGGAAGGAAAATGTTATATAGGAGCTCTTAGTTTCACTGACCATCAGTTTTACCTTTCCTAATTCAGCTTTTAGAGAATGATAGATTTTGATCAAGGCAGACTGTTCAGTAGTCGGAGGGCTTAGTCGCAGTGATAAAACAGTTAAATCATCAGCAAATTTAAAACGCTCACGTATTGTTGTTAAAATACGGCTAAAAGCAATAAGAAAAGAAAGCGGGCCTAATTTAATCCCTTGTGGCGAACCACAAAAAATATTTACAAATTCAGATGGCTCATGATCAGGAAGTTGGACACACTGAGATCTTTCAAAAAGAAAACTAGCGAGCATTCGTACAACAAATGGACGGGCACCCATAGCCTTTGCTTCTTCCACAACTACATTATGATCAAGACTATCAAAAGCCTTAACTATGTCTGCAAATAATGCATCAACATAGGCCCCATTATTTTTTAAGTGCTTAAGGATAGTATCCAACAATGCAACCAAATAATGAACAGTACTATGCCCGGATCTAATCGCTTACCCTCTGAAATAGCTTACCCTCTGATCGCTTACCCTCTGAAATTATTCTACATACCCTGGGGGCGCGCATACCAAAGGTTCGGAATATCTGACCTTGAAAATAATAGAGCTGATTAACAGGTTGACTTCTTCTCAAAATTTACATTGTCTTCCCCCTGACCCCCTTCAAAACAGGTTCTTAATAATTTAACCTATTAAGCACATATTTTATCATTTTCCAATAGCTAAAAGTGAATTATAGTAGACTTGATTTCTAGTAACATAGAAAACTATTTATATAAAAATTTGTTCGTGTATTTTTTACCTTAATGTTTTTTTTTAATTTATCCTGGAATGGGTTTAAACTTTGGTCAAACTGCGAAAAAGGTAATTATTTAGCGCTCTCTAAGCAAATTTTATAGAGAGCGCTCTTTTTCAGAGATGATCACATCGAGTTTCAAAAGTGAAGAAAGGCTATTGAAAAAATTTATGAATTTGTTAAAAAAAAGTTGAAAAAAACACTGAAATAAGTGAAGATAAAGCTTAGCTGCATATAAGATGTTCTCAACTAAAATTTTTCTGCATATTATAAAGCATGAACTATTTTCTTAACGTGTTTCCTCCTCTATGCGCTGTTTTCTTGGTTTACACCACAAAATAATTTATATTTTTATAATTAAAATCTAAGAATCATAAATTTAATAAAAATTATACTATAAAATTGTAAATCAAACAGTTCGTGGTAACGAACTGCAGTAAGGAGCGACCCGGCTCAATAGTAACCAAAACTCTAAAAAACGGAAATTTGATACAAATAGCTACTTCAAAAGAATCGAAGTTTAATGCTGATTTTAAATATAAAAGTTTCATCAAGTTTAGTCTTACCGATCAATTGTTACGAGCCTGAGAAAATTTGCCTTATTTTAAAAAATAGGGAGAAACACCTCCTAAAAGTCATAGAATGTTAACGAAAATCACATCATCGTATTCAGCGTATCAGAGAACTCTACTTTAAAAGTTTTAAGCTCCTATCTACAAAAATGCGGAATTTTTAATTTTTTGCCAGAATGCAGATCACGGATGCGTGTTTATTTGTTTGTTTGTTTGTTTGTTTTTTTTTTGTTGTTTTTTCCCCAGGGTTGATTGTATCGACCCAGTGGTCCTAGAATGTTGCGAGAGGGCTCATTCTAATGGAACTGAAAATTTCTAGTGCCCTTTTTAGGTGATCAAAAAATTGGAGGGCACCTAGGCCCCCTTCCACGCTAATTATTTTCCCAAAGTCACCGGATCAACATTCTGAGATAGCCATTTTATTCAGCATATTCGAAAAACCTTATAAAATTTGTCTTTGGGGACGACTTACTCCCCCACAGTCCCCGTGGGAGGGGCTACAAGTTACAAACTTTGACCAGTGCTTACATATAGTAATGGTTATTGGGAAGTGTGCAGACGTTTTCAGGGGGATTTTTTGGTTGGGGGAGGGGTTGAGAAGAGGGGGATGTGTTGGGGGAACTTTCCATGGAGGAATTTGTCATGGGGGAAGAAAATTTCCATGAAGGGAGCGCAGGATTTTCTAGCATTGCTTAAAGAAAAACAATGAAAAATAAATATGAAAAAGTTTTTTCAACTGAAAGTAAGGAGCAGCGTTAAAGCTTAAAACGAACAGAAATTATTACATATATGAGGGGTTCACCTCCTCCTAATACCTTGCTCCTTACGCCAAAGTATTTTTAGTAATTTCAACTATTTATTCATGGGCCTTTTTGATTCAGGGGTCATTCTTAAGGAATTGGGACAACATTTTAGCTTTAGTGTAAAGAGCGAGGTACTAACGAGGGGATGGACCCCCTCATATACGTAATAAAAAAAAATTGAAAACAGAAGTTCGTTACGTAAGCTAACTCGTAAGTTACGTATATCTTTTACTAATAAAAATGTCGTAAAAAATTAAAAGTTCTAGTTGCCTTTTAAGTAACCAAAAAATCGGAGGGCGACTAGGCCTCCTCCCCGCTCCTTTTTTCTCAAAATCATTCAATCAAAACTACGAGAAAGCCATTTAGCAAAAAAAAAAAGAATGCAAATTTCGTTTTAATTATTCATCTGCGGAGAGCCAAAACCAAAACTTGCATTAATTCAAAAACGTTCAGAAATTAAATAAAAAAACAAGTCTTTGTAACTGTTAGTAAGGAGCGACATTAAAACGTAAAACGAACAGAAATTACTTCGTGTATGAAAGGGGCTGCTCCCTCCTAAACGCCCCGCTCTTTACGCTAAAGTTTTTTTCTGTTTTAAAAAGTAGAGTTGTAAGAAAGAGTAATTACATAAAGTAACGGTTATTGAGAAATGTACAGACGTTTTCAGAGGGATTCTGTGGTTGAGAGGGGGGGGGGTTGAGGGGAGGGAGCTATGTTGAAGGGTCTTTACTTGGAGGAATTTGTCATGGGGGAAGAGAAATTCCGTGAAGGAGATTTTCTAGCATTATTTAAAAAAAAAACAATGAAAATATAAATTAAAGCATTAAAACTTAAAACGAACAGAAATTATTACGCATATGACGGGTTCATCTCCTAAATACCTCGCTCTTTCCGCTAAAGTGCTTTAAGTAATTTCAGCTATTTATTCTACGGCCTTTGTGATTCTTGGGTCATTCTTAAAGAATTGGGACACAATTTAAGCTTAGTGCAAAGAGTGAGGTATTGACAAGGGGGCAAACCCCCTCATATATGTAATAAAAATATACAAATATAAAAGTTCGTTACGTAAGTTAATTTGTAATTTACGTATATTTATTGCTAACAAAAACGTTCTTAAAAAAAACTAAAAAGTTCTATAAGTTACCAAAAATTGGAGGGCAACTAGGCTTTCTCCCCCACCCCTTTTTTCATCAAAATTGTCCGAAAAAAAAATGAGAAAGCCAGTTAGACAAAATAATTAATATGCAAATTTCGTTTTAATTATTCATGTGCGGTGAGCCAAAATCAAAACATGCGTTAATTTAAAAACGTTCAGAAAATAAATAAAAGAAGTTTTTTTTAACTGCAAGTAAGGAGCGACATTAAAACTTAAAACGAACAGAAATTATTCCGTATATGAAAGGGGTTGTCCCCTCCTCAACGCCTCGCTCTTTACGCTAAAGTTCTTTATTGTTTTAAAAAGTAGAGTTGTGACAAAGAGTCAAACTTTAGCGTAAAGAGCGGGGTGTTGAGGAGGGGACAACCCCTTTCATATACGGAATAATTTCTGTTCTTTTTAAGTTTTAATGTCGCTCCTTACTTGCAGTTAAAAAAAACTTGTTTTTTTTTTATTTAATAGTCTATAGAAATAAGAAAATTTGTTTTTGTTGCTGCTTTTCAACGCCTTTTCAAAGCTTCTTATGGCCACAGCTATAATTTTGAACCATTCTTGTAATGTGAAATCACCCTAGAGGATATAGTAACGTTACTCTTTCCTAACTGTCGAGATCTACTAGAGGGAAAATACCCTCTAGAAGCACAATACCTTGCTTCTTTTCTGATTTTTGAATTAAAATGAAATAGTTGTGGGCATCAAGTCATGGCTAACTGTCCTACCTTCAAAAGTCCTGTGCACCATTTTGTGTAGCATGGATTTCTAGGCATTATTTGAAAAACGATATGAAATTAATTAAGAAAAATAAGTTTTTTCAACTGAAAGTAAGGAGCTACATTAAAAATTAAAAAGAACAGAAATTATCCCGTATATGAGGCGGCTGTTTAATTTCTGTTGAGAATAAAATCTTTTTATGCTATTGTATCAGACGCTAATGTTCAACTCTTGATGTACTATTTGTTATTTCTTGTGGGCTTTTGACGTAATAATTTATTATAGACTACAGCTTGTATAAGTTTTGCTGAGTTCTTAGCACTTTTTATTACTTGAATCTGACAAAGACTATCTGAAGCGTTTAATGTATGCAAAACTTACTAATCAGACCGTATTCTCTCAGGGGCGGATCAAGAGCAAAATCTTGGGGGGGGGGGTCTCAGTGTGATAAGGGTGCCAATAATTTACCAAATTTATTTAAAAAAGAGTGAAAAAGAGAAAAAAATATTTTTAATTAATAAATTGATATTTTATTTTTTAATTATTTACAAAATTATTATTTAAATCATTTGATTATTATTAATCATATGAATTTCATTATTCTAATTATTTCGATTTATTTTCTTTTAATTTTATCAATTAATTAATGGTCTATTGATCATTTTGATTTCCTAATTATAGGCCTAGCCTTTGCTTTATTTTAATAGAAATAAAACTTTTTAAAATACACAATTATTACAACCATCAACCTACTTATTTGAAATTTTACGCCCCAAAACTTTCTGCGCCTGGAGAAAGTGCCCCCTCTGTCCCTCCCCTAAAACCGCCTTTGAGTTTATTCTTTTCTTGACTAAGTTTATTAATTGGTTGCATTGTTTCCTCTCCTCTAAGCCGTTAGTTTTTGTTGTTTCTTTTTACTAGTTTTTTTCTTGTTTTTTTTTGTTTTTTAGGTCAAGCTCCTTTCGTCTTTTTTAGTCTTCCTTTTTCCTTATTTCAGTCAATGGTACCTTATCTCAATGTGATAAGGGTACCAATAATTGACTAAATTTATTTAAAAAAGTGTGAAAAACAGAAAAAAAAACAAAGAATAAGGGTGTCAGAAACAACTGGGTGGAGCAAGGTTCCCCCCGTTCCTTGAATCCGCCACTGTCGTCTTTAGAACCTAATTTTGTTGTTAATTGTCTTGTGGCGCTAAATATTCTCCTGAAAGTCTGGAGCAACATTAAAACTTAAAACGAAAAGAAATTGTTTCGTACATGAGGGGGGCTGCCCCCTCCTCAATGCCATTTTCTTCGAGCTAAGGTTTTGTTTCACGTTTTGTTTGTTCACGAACTGTTAGATTATTTGTTATACATTCTTTTAATAAATTTATGGTTTTAGATACCCAGGAATCCTCCACCTCAATTAAAGAGACCCATGGAGTGGAGTGAAGAGTTTAACGATTTCATTGAAGTTTGCTTAAAGAAAGATTTTGAGAAGCGTCCTTTTGCAAGGGCCCTGATGGAACATCCTTTTACTCGACAAGTGCCTCCCAACCCTGATATGGTAAGTAGCTCTAATAAGCCACTTAGTGAGTTCTCAGTAGTTTACCCATGTCTTGTCATCTTGTAATACCAATGCTTTCTGTTGCTAAACATCACAGAATTTGTCTATACAGTAATGAGCATTCTTACCACAATATAACTATATGTAGGAACAGTAGTGAAAAGATCCCTAATAAAATGACACAGCGCTCGAAAAAGGATTTCTCTCTGCGCGTCACAGCAATAGTTTCGGTTGCTTGACTTGCTTCTTGGCATTCAGCCAGATCACAGCATAAGCGCGTCCTAATGTGCTAAAAATTTGTCATTCCATTTTCGCGAAGATGCGGAGTCATGAAGAGAGGTCTAGAATGAAATTTGTCAAAAATCTTTAATGGAGAATATAGGAGTTCACTCGTCTTTATTTAAAAAAAAAATATAAGAGTCATAGCATACATAATCTCTCGTCTCTATGCAAAAATGCATGCTGAGTCCCTTACCGCCCCAAAACTAATTACGCACTATAGCTCTCCCTCCCCTTCTCGATACAACCATGGCCCCTACCAAAAAAATCATCCTTACAAGTCTCACTGAATGAAAAATACAATATTGAATGGCATTCAATCCTTCAGTTTGCGTAAAGCATTCTCAAAAGCTAATCACTTACCAGATATGGTATTATTAGAGACTTTGTTAGGTTGCAAAATATGTTTTTTTGGATGGATATAAAAACGATCGGAATTAATAAGTTCATTATGAATGGGGCTTAGATAGGTTTTTGCACGAAGACTTATTTATCTTCTCGTTTATTATCGTCGTTTTTCTCTTCTTTATTTTTTTTGTTTTGCCTATTAATCTTTATTTTACTATTGTTATTTATAATTCCAAACTAAATGCCAAGACAGATAGTCCAATTGAGTGAGAGGCAATTCTGGCATTAATCCCTTATTAGGATTGTGTAAAAATGATGTTAGTTCATTTGTTAATAGATATGTTTATCTATTATCCGTCCATGCTTCATTTTTGGGGAGACCACCCCCAGTCTCTTTTACCTTCATGTTACCAACGTTTTGTAAATATACCCAGGGAAAAAGACCCTCTAGAAGCACAACACCTCACTTTCAGAAAAGCTATTGGGTATACCTGTTGACCTCAGGTTCGACAATACCACGGTTCAGTGGATGCCAATTGCACCTTTGACAAGAGCACCCTCATGTACGTCAGTATCACTTTTTTACAGTAAAAACTCGAAGGAGATGTGATTTCATAGAAAGAAAAAATTTTATTGTATGCGGAAAAACTATGAAAACCTTAGTTGTTAAAAATCCAGAATTCGACTGGAGAAAGCTCCTTCGGGTATCTGGTAAGTCTCGAGCTATTTTCTGCAAAAAGATGTACTTGCAGTTTGTCTAATCCGAAAAGGTATTATTGTTCAAAATATCCTAGAACTGACCTCTCTGAGTTGGAAGGTACATTTACTGCGTAATGTTTTTAACTAAAGTTAACGCAGTTGTTAATAATCCAACGTAGTTATCTGTTAAGACCTAAATCCCAAGAGATAGGGACATAGTAAGAATACCACTTTGAGGAAATGGCCCCAAAATAAAACAAAAAACTTTTATTTTTCTGTTCATTTCCGTAGATTTTATGTTTTCTTTATAGTGTCTCCTGTTCTGGGAAGAAGGAATTAAGTAGAAGAAATGAAGTCTACAAGGAAGAGCTGGAACTCCCAAAGCAATCTGTCTAATTTAGCCATTTAAAGGGGGAAAATTAAATATAACGCATTAACTACATGAAGACAACAGGTAAAAATGGTTTAAAAAAATGGCGAAAGGTTTAGTCTTTTTGGCTTACAGACTAAATAAACAAATAAACTTCACTTTTTTGAAGATTAATTTTTGAAGAATTGTTTCATAGGCATGTATCTTGATATAGTAGAAGTACATACTTTACATCTGATGTAGTACATAGGCTAGTATTAGTTCTTATTTCTACAGATTGGTGTATTGCACCGAAAGTGTAAACAATCCAAGGGAGGGGTAAATCCCATGGAATTAAAACCAATTTTCTAAATACTTATTCTTAGTAACGTCGAAAAACATATTCTTAGATTGCATGTACTCATTCTCAAAAGGGATTTTCAGGCTAAGATGTGTCTTCTCCGAAATAAAATTACTAGTTGCTATTATGATCCGAAATTAAAACTATCATATTTTCGAGGGCGGAATCTGCTGTGGGGGTAACTGCCCCATACTCAGACACAAGTCCTCCTTCCCCCTCTGCTGAAATTTCAGGTCCTCAAAACTCTTTTTCAAAAGGGATTTAGGCCTACATTTTACAAGCATCCAAAGAAACAGATCAGTTTTCTTTAGTATACCTTTGGCTTTATTGTGCTATATGGTTCATTTTTCATTATTCACTTGGTCTTTTTCACTTGACTTGGAAAAAATAGCAATATTACCCCCCCCCCCCCTCCCTCCTACCCCTAAGGTTTTGACGAAATTACGCCCCTGCTTATGTCCCAGAGAATTGCTTTTAATATCCCTTCTTATTGTTTTTTTCAAGATCCGTGGTCCCCTTAAGCAACTCGTTGAAGCTATGAGGTCTGGAGGGGCTTCACGAAGAGAACCTGAGCCTACGATAAGGCAGGGGAACTTGAAGCAAGATAGAAAGGCTAAGCTACAACCCATGTACGTTGATGATCTTGCCTCTTTAGAAAACCTCACAAACGTAAGTATATTTCAGTTCTTCCAAGTTTCAAAAAAATTCGTAATTAAATAACACAGTTGGTTGTAAGAAAAGTGTGGTTCATACCCCAGGTCATCAGGATCTGGTACAAACTCCCATTCCCAGTCGAAAAGATGAAATCACTGGAAGCCTTCTCCAATAGCCTAAACATAAACATACCATAAATCGAGACTTTCAACGTAGGGCGACTTTAAATGGCAATGGTGCCGCAGTCGATCCACTCTTCGCCCTGCCATAACATTTTTCTTTTAAAAGGTGTCAGTTATGTGGAAATTTTGTATTGAGAGACGTGAGGAATAAAATTATTTATTTATTTATGAGAGAAAGGTTGGGATTGCTACGGTATGTTCTGAGGATTAAGAATGGCAGATGACCAAATATTTTCCCTTTTGGCCAACCGTTTAGAGCTAAATGGGAAGTAGGTCTTCCGCGGTCGTGCTGGGAGGATGTGATAATGAAAGATTTAAGGGAAATGGGGACTTTCTGGGAGGCTGTAAAGAGGGAGCCTTTTATGAGATTGGGATGGAGGAGGAGTGTGCACAGCTGTGTTTGCGTCGGGTGGCTTGGCTCTGTGGTTAGTTGTTAGTAGTAGTAGTAGTTTCACGCTCTTACTCCGCCACAAATTATCCTACCAACTACAAAAAAGAAAATTAAAACATCATTTGGTCTTCTCCCTCAAGTGGCAACTAAGAGAGCCGCCCTCCTGCTTTCAGTTTGACCGGTGGATACGCTTTTGCTTAACAAATTTATTATGCGTGTAGGAAAATAGGTTGAATCGCCAAGAATTTCTCAAAGGCATTCCAATTAAACCAAAAACCATTAGGCTACTTTTTGTGTAACCTGGCTGTAAAATTCGTGATGTGACTTTCTAAGATTAACGGAACTTTTTGTAGTTTCATTTCTCTCGTAAAAATTTGTAATCTATAGATGTGACCTGTAAAAATGGTTTATGTCGAAATGTCAAACTCATAAGGCTGCAGAACTCTCACCCACGAGCTACTTTGACGTTACAGAAGCTAGAGAAGAAACCAAATTTTGGATAGGGTGCTTGGGCGCAAATCCCTCTCCCTTCCTGTATGCATGTGTCTGTCTAGTCAAAGTTGCTCCTTCTTAAATTTTCCTCGATTACTAGCTTTACTGATCACTCTGAAATCAGCAAATCTAGTAACATGCTTGGTTAGTATGCTCTCAGAAATTATTTACTATGAAATCATAAATCTAGTGTAATTTTTCTTTTGAATGCGACGTAAATATTAGCCATTATTTTCAAACACGTTTCTTATGCTTCAAAAAGATATTTGGTGCTTGGGCGCAAATCTCTCTCTCTTCCTGTATGCATGTGTCTGTTAAGTCAAAGCTGCTCCTTCTTAAATTTTCCGCGATTACTAGATTTACTGATCACTCTGAAATCAGCAAATCTAGTAACATGTTTGGTTAGTGTGGTCTCAGAAATTATTTACTATGAAATCATAAATCTAGTATAATTTTTCGTTTGAATGCGACGTAAATATTAGCAATTATTTTCAAACACGTTTCTTGTGCTTCAAAAAATATTTCTAGTCCTGAGTTAACATGATTTTGTTCTTAAATTTGATTTAGTAAGTTTTTCTTGGTAATTAATTCTTAAAAGTCTTTAAAAATGCGTAGCTGGGTATTTTATTTGTTTTTTAAAAGCTAGAAACTGTTATCAGTACTATTAGTGTTTTTATCAATTTTATAATATTAGAGTCGAAATACATACAATTTATATAGCTTGTCTTTTTTAGTGAGGGGGAATTTATTTAGTTGGAGACTTGATAATTTTTCCATTATCATTAATTCTTGTTTTTAAATTTTCTTTCACAACACGAGACACTCATTGTTCGATATTCCCGAATGTATATATATTTCACAAAATTACTTCCTGTGCTTATTGAGTTTGAAATAGATAGATAGATAGATATGTGTATTTCAAAAGCACATGGGCCATATACACACAAAAATATAAATAAATATCAAACAAGCAAGGAAATTAAACAACAGTACAAATTACAAACACGCATAAGAACAGAATACAACGCCTAAATGCCTAATCTAACAACAAAAGAAATTAATCATATAAAACTTTTTATTCTTACTAAAGATTTATCTATATACACTCCCGCTCGAAATATCGTGGTTGGGTTACTATTTTGCAGAATGCCTGGAAGCATTAAATTAATCCCATGCAAATAAATTTCCCGTAAATCCAAGAGCACCGGGCATTTCTGGAGAAAATGATCCAAGTCTTCATCATCATCTTTACAAAGGGGACAAACATACCGTCTAATACTCTTCTTTTATGCTCTAGTTCTCATTGAACTAGGTTCTTCGGTACCCTTTTGTTATTTGGGATCTAACAACGGGGAAGCAGCCTTGCTTTATTTGGAGCTTCAGTTCGATAAATTACTAAAGATAAACATGTATACCCTCCCTTCTTTTGACGAGGAACTCTCACTGTGTATGTGTTCGACGAATAATTAATCTGATTTAGTTATCATTTGGGGTTAAGGAATCATTCTTGTTTCTTAAAATTTGACTCCAGAAGCCAAAGGCTAATTCATATATTTGTATACACAGCACCATTTTAGAAGATTTTCTGACTAACAAATAAATAAATAGCTGGAGTGAGACAAGGACCTATAACAGATAGAAAGATTTTTGGAAATGGTCTGAAAAAAAGAGAATAAAAATACATAAATCGGAATAGAATAATAAAAGAAAAGAAAAATTACTGGACTTGAAAGACCCGCCGAGAAACTGCCTTTGCAGAGAGAGATAAAGAGACATCAGGAGGGATGGAGTTCCATAGTAGAATGCTGGTGTATTTGAGCAGCCGTTCTTAAGGTAACTGGTATTAAAGTAACAGAGTATCAGAAATTGATTGAGACTTGGGACTTTGTTTTGCTTGAAACACTTCAATAGCCTACTGAAGCCTGTATTTTAAATAAATGCTAGCTTTTAAAAAAGTGAGAAATGTATGAGGGCTTGTTACCCGCTCAAATAAAAAAACAGATTCTTCAGCTTTAGATTTCTTTTAATCTAGCTTATTATTTAAGTAAATTATTGTAGAAAATTTGAAGTGCCGCTTTTCCCAGGGTCAATCTGGACAAATTCACATAAATAAAATATTTTTTTTTGATGAGTATTGGAGGGCTTTTGAGTTCATTCTTCAAATAAATAAAAAGTCCTATTTTCAAGAGGAATTTATTTCAAATTAGCTTTTTGTTTCAGGATATTATTGTAGACCATCTGCAGCGTCGCTTTTCTCAAGGTCAAATATACACTTACATTGGAGATATCCTTATTGCCGTAAATCCATACGCAGAGATGGGAATATATACTGACGCAGAAGCAAAACTATATCGCAGTCGAGGGAAGATGGACCACCCTCCTCACATTTTTGCTGTCGCAGATACTGCTTACCACACGATGCTGCATCTCAAAATGAACCAGTCTATAATCGTTTCAGGTGAAAGTGGGTCAGGAAAGACAGAAAGCGCCAACTTTTTGCTCAGGCAGCTAGTTTACCTTGGAAAGGTAAGATAGCAGGGCTGGATCTGGGGGGGGGGGGCAACCGCCTTGGTTGGTATGTTCTATGGGTGACAAAACAGGCTAAAATTGTTATGCTTATGGGCAAAAATTGTAATATTTACAGTACTGATGATGTAGCAGGATACTGACGATGTAGATTGTAAAGTCTACATTTGCCCCCCCCCCCCCCGTCCCTGAGAAAAAAAAAACACTCCTGCTCTGTAAGATAGGTCTTTTGAAAATATTCAGTCTTTTCTTTTTAATTTTTACAATGGTAGCACAAATTCGAAAAAGAAATATTTCTAAAAACTGCCCTCCAAATCAGGAAAACAATTGTTTTCCAGGCAAGGCTCATTTGGTACTTAAAAGACGTTTTAGAAATAAAAAAAGATTAATATTTCAAGCGAATGAAACCTAGCTCAAATATCTAACCTTAAAAATATCAAAAAAAAATTTTCACCTAGCTCAGCTACTTCCTTTATAAATAATTTGTTTAAACCTTTTTTATATATATAAAACTTAGAGGAGTACAAAAATACAACAAAATAAATAAAATGGAAACAATAAACAAGAAAAACTCACAAAGAAAAAACAAACAACATCTCAGCTACTTTCGCACCACAATGAAGTGGAAAGTCGACAATATTTTCTCGACGCTGGTGGAACCTATTCACAGGCTGGTCCAATTTTGAGTAAATATCGAAACCGCCATATTTAGTCGAAATGTAGCTGTTATAAATTCAGAGCGGCAATTGCAGAAGATATTTGCAAAAACGGAAGAAAAAAGATCAAATTTTCTTCCGCTCAGATATTGTAAAAAAAAAACAATGATAATGTTAAAAAGCCTTTCTGGGAAGTGATCGCTTATTCTGATTCAGTAGGGTGTGATTTCCACACTTTTTCAATACTGTTTCAAGTTATTTGCTTTCAAAACTCTCTCTGAAGTCCGTATACCTTTCTGCCCTACCTTTTAATGACTGTTTCTAAAATTCTTTTGAAATTGAAGAGTTTTGGAATTTCAAAATTCTTTTTAAAATTAGTGTTTTACAATCTCATTAGAATTCCTGGATGATGATCATTTTAGAATTGTTCAGTTACCCCCGACCCCTTTCATTAGAAATTATTGAATACCGAAGGCGACATTTTTAATTTAGAAACGGTGGAAGCTCGAACCAGTAGCTTTTTTGTCTGTGTCCCGGCATATAGGAAAAATAGAAAGACAAACTATTTGCAGACAATGGGCAAAACAGAAAAAAATAGTTTCGATATAGAATTTTTGAAGTTCTAATGAGAGCTGTGCCCATATAGATTGACAAAACAGATAAAAAAATTGGAAAGAAATGAGCAAAACAATAAAAACCAAAAAAAAAACAATGCGAAAAGCTGGTCACTCACCCAAAATACAGTGGCTATCAATAAATAATCTTCTAATTGAGAAGCTAGACCAGTCACCTGAAGCGACTCTCTTTAGCCTCTTAATACGAATATTATTTATTGTGTCACTGCATTTTAGGCGATTGGGTAGTTTTTTGAGTTCTGTTTTTTCCTTTTGTTGTTTTTAATTCATTTAGTTTTGATTTTATCTGTTATTGATTTTCCAACTTGGGATTTGTTTCATTTTGTTTGTTTATTTTTGTACTTTTAGATTGTCATCGTCGTTCTTATTTTCACTCAGAAAATGTGAACTTGATTCTTTGAGACTTTCTGCAATTTTCACCTGAATACCTTGAGCCATAGTAGTCGTAGCATTAGTCATAGTAATAATAGTAGAAATAGTACCACTAATAGTATGCATTTAGTGCCTTCCTATTAGTTCAATATCGACGTTGATATACCCTGTAAGCTTCACCTTAATAATTTAAGACGTTCATAAGTTATATTGGATGCGTCCTTTTGACAACCTGCATAGTTGGTTCTTTAACACTTTTTGCAATTTTCATCTGAATACATTGAGCCATAGTAGTCGTAGCATTAGTTATAGTAATAATAGTAGAAGCAGTACTACCAATAGCATGCATATAATGCCTTCCTATTAGTTCAATATCGACGTTGATATACCCTGTTAGCTTCAATTCAATAATTCAAGACGCTCATAATGTTTTTCGGATACGTCCTTTTGACAACCAGTATAGTTGGTTTTACCTTCGTTCAATCTCCCCCTCAACATAAGTTGAATTTTTGCCTTAATACCCTTAGCCTTAATAGTAGTCGCAGCAGAAGCAGTAATAGAAGCAGTAGCGCTAGTTTTAGTAGCAATAGCAGCGTGCATGTATCGCCTTTTGGTCAATTGAGCCTCTCTCTCATCATTCCCTGGAAGTTTCAACTTGATACGCTAAACCGTTTCTTGAGATACAGCTTCTTGACAACTTGCATGCACATAGTATGTTTTGCTCAATCCTCCCCTCAAACTTTTCTGGAAGTACACCTTAATACTATTAACCTGTTTGAACACTAAAGATTAAACATACCTCCTTTTTCCATTAAAATTTTTATCGGATGTTCTCGGGGAAATACGGAGAAGGGGAGGGTGGGGGGTTTATGGTCCGAAAATTATGCTTGACTCTTAAAAAGGGTAATAAAACTTTTAATTTCCCCTTTTGAATGAGCTTCCTTCGAAGTTTCTATGATAAATCCTACCATGCTAAGTACCATGGCGAAAAAAATAGATAAAAATAGAGCCCTGTTTGCTTTTTACGTAGTCAGCGTTTCGTGATACCTTTGATATATCGATTTTGGTACGAAAAAATTATCATTATATAGTTATAACTTTTGAGTGATATGTTAATATTTGTTTACTTTTTACGAAATATCTATGTTTTTAAAACACACAACATAAAAGCCTAACTGAAAATGGCTTTTAAACTAAGCACGGAAGCTTGCAATATTGCTTCTCTTGAGAATTATTAGGATGGAATTTGAATTTAAGTAGCACAGATAAAGGAAAGTCTTGTAAATCTAACAATTTCTCTCAGGCTCCAAATCGTACAATAGAAGAAAAAATTCTTCAAATGAACCCGCTAATGGAAGCATTTGGCAACGCTGCGACAGGTATAAATGATAACTCTTCACGTTTTGGTAAATTCCTCGACATCACTTTCACAGAAACTGGGATGATTAGTGGTGCCAAAGTTACTGTTTACCTCTTAGAACAGTCCAGAATTGTCAGACAAGCTATGTAAGTAAATTCCGTTTCTATTGATAGATGCTTAGAGATTTATTTTTCCGGTCTTTCATCTTTTTGAATCCACTCAGCAAATCGTCACCTGGGTATCAATAGGTCGTATCATCGAAACGGTAAATTTTCAGAAGAGCAAATAAAAACATTCACAACTTTTTTATTTCCCCTCCGATATAAAAAAAACAAAAACGGATTGATATGTAAAATCCTTGCATATCAATCTGTTTTCTTTCACAGTTATCAGAGGAGAAATCAAAATGCTGTGAGGTTTTTTATTTATTCTTCTTAAATTCACAATTAAGGAGATACAACTCTTTGATATCCGAATGACGAAATACAGAACAATGCTCGAACCTTAAGATATTATGGTATATGCTACCTAGCGTGCCCTAGGCTATTCTATTGCTGTGGTTGTGACTGTTTTCCCTTGATTCTAGGCCGTTCGAGTGTATGCTTGTTGTCAAATTAATAAATTAGGCAGTCCTCCCCTTTTTGAATATTTAAAAGATTGTTCAAGTTTAAGAGTACCTTAGTGAAGCTGTGGCCATTTACTATGGCCGAAGGCCTAACCAGTCAATTGTAAACAGCAGGGTAAATGAAGCAACTGCCGAGTGAGAGGAGAAGCTCCTAAGTAACTCTGCCTGGCCAGTATGAAAGCACCAGAAAATACTTACTGTGTCAATTGTTACTTGGAAGACCAAGAGCTAATCTTAGAGTTTTAGCAGTGGTAATAGAAAAGAATAAATAGCAGCTTAAAACATACACACAACATACGATATGTTAACTGATATAGAACATATTGTTGTTACTTACGTACCACATTATGGAATATGAGAAATAATGCTTCAGGTATAAGGAGGAATGAGGACTTACCTTTCATTACGTGTTCTTCGGTATGTTTTCTCGGAACTTTAACGGAACAAAACTTGACTTCAGACGCTTGTTTGCCTGTCATTCTGCGCAAATTAACGGTCCTGTGTCAATTCTAAATTATCAGTTCAATCTGCCTAAGACAATAGGTAGGAGTCCCTTGTTTACCTCTCATTTCAGGCAATCTAATGGTCTTAAGTCAATTTTAAATTCTTGGCCAACCTGCCTGAGACTCTAGGTAGGCGTGACTTAATAAAAGATAACAAACAAATATTGGTCCAATAAGTGAGGCACACTTAGTCTCGCCGTTTACCCGGGCTATTTAAACAAACACTTGGGAAACTATAGGTTCTATGACTATCTTAGCTCTATAACTATATTCCTTAGTTCTACTGCCCTAGGAATGACGCATGGCCGGATAATAGATAGACATAACTATTAACAAACGAATTAACATCATTTTTATACAATCATAATAAGGGGGGCTATTAATGCCAGAATTGCCTCTCACTCAATTGGACAGTCTGTCTTGGCTTTTTCTACGATTAGCCATGACTTGATGCCCACAACTATTCCATTTCAATTCAAGGGTCTAAAGTCAAGTTTTAATTTTATTTAATATGTGCAAATTTGTTTTTTTTTCTTGATTTTATGAAGATACCTAGAGTAGTTCTGCTTTTTGAGGGCGGAGAAAAAAATTCGCCGAATGATTATAGGTCTGTTTCATTGCTACGAGTTTTTTCTGGAGTTTTTGAAAAATTGATTAATGGTAGGATGGTTGATTTTCTTGAGAACGAAATGTATTTAATAAAACTCAGTTTGGATTCCAAAAAGCAATGCGACAGATCAAGCTGTTCTTTTCCTCACAAATTTTCTAAATGATGCTCTGGACCGAAAATGGAAAGTTGCATCTTTTTTTTTGGACGTTGTGAAAGCCTTTGATGGAGTGAAGCATGGAATCCTCATAGTGAAGCTGAGGAATTGTGGTTTTCGTGTTTTTTTTTCGGCTATTGGAATCTTTTCTTCAAGATCGAAAACAGCTTGTCAGTGCTGGTGAAATTAAATCGCTTTAAAAGTGTCTTAATTCGGTGTCCCTCAGTGGTCTGTTTTTGGGTCGCTACTGTTTCTTGTTTATATTGATGACCTGTGAAATGCTATCAAAGGACTGTCTTCTGATTTTAAATGTAGTGAAATTGGAGCATCAAAAACTATTTTGCCTCATTTTTCTGATGACACGCATCTTACTGTTGCTGCAAAAACCGGGGAAATGCTTATACAGAATCTTGAGACCGGCATGTTAAGCATTGAAAAATGGATGAGGACTAACGGACTTTAGCTAAACCACGCCAGATTCTATTTTGTAATGTACTGGAGAAATAACAATTACTACCCTTGGATTGACAAAAAAGAATTCGATGAAAATATCGTGCCTGTGCCAATGACGCAGTAGGCTTTAAACCTTTACAATTAGGGAAAGGGGTAGTATCCAAGCTCTTGTTTGCAGTGAAACTATTATTTTTCTTTTGTTCACCCATACTTTCTACATAGTTGTCTTGCGTGGTTCAAGTACGTTTTTAACTCACCTTCGTCCATTTAAGACTTCATAAAGTAGTGCCGTAAGTGTTTTTACTGGAGTTGACCACAATATGTCTGTTCGACATTGATATAATCAAGTGAATATTTTATCGATTGCGGGTCTATTCCGGTTTAATAATGTTGTTTTTATGTTTTAATATACATGCGTGTTATTACTCGAGTGTTTTAGGGAAATGTTTACAAGTGGTGTTAATTTCTATAATTACCCAACTAGAGTATCGCCGCTAGTTTGGTGACCTCAGGCTAATACACAGAAGTCCGTTTTTCCAGAAGACATGTTCGCCTTCGAGTTTGGGAGCCCAGGCTGTTTTGAAAGTTGGTGAGCTACATGAGTTTCGCAGTAAACTGAAAGGACATTGTTTGTCTACATATGAAATTTAGTTCCTGCTGAGTGAATTTTCTCTCTAGTGATTCGTTTTATAGGAGGGTTACGAGGAGATACAGTAGACGAATGGATTTTAATTTTGTGTCTTCGATATTCAGTTAGTTCGTGAATATTTATTTAAAAATAATTTATTTAGTTTGTTTTATTTATTTATTTCATTTATATTTTTAGGGGGGGTAAGGATGGCTGGTTGTGATTGTAGTTTTTTAAAGGGTAATGTCTACCCATACAAGTTTTACAAACTTTAGGTTTTGTTGGTGTGTTTTTTTTTCTTTTAATAAAACCCTTCTCTCTCTCTCTCTCTCTCTCTCTCTCTCTCTCTCTCTCTCTCTCTCTCTCTCTCTCTCTCTCTCTCTCTCTCTCTCTCTCTCTCTCTATTTTTCTCTCTCTCTCTCTCTTTTACACAATGTTTCTAATTACTATATTCAAGAATGGGTTGTTTTTATAGTTTTTTATGGTACGCTATCAATAGATGCTCCTTTTGATAAATGTTGACTATTTCAAACTTTAGATCACTAATTTTAACTGACTGGGCTAACCAAAGAGTTTGCTGAAAAAAAAGGAGAGGAGGGAAGCTGAGGCACAGAAGAATTTTTTCTAATGGCGCACTTGTGGTTTTCAAAACATTACCGCAAAATAAGAAAAAGACACTGTTACGTTCTTCCATTTCTTCGCCATTCTATCTTTGGCTTACTTTCGTTTTTCAGACTAACTAATGCTTTTTTTTATTTTTAAAAATAAATAAAATAACGCATATGATTTTATTGCTTTTTTTAAGAGGTGAGAGAAACTACCACATATTCTATTACCTCTATGATGGATTGCAAGGAAAAAATAAACTGAAAGGATATTGTCTGGATTCCAGCAGAAAAACGTGTCATCGATACCTATCTTCACCTCTAGGGATGGTCCAGTCAATTGAGGTGAGTGTTCAATGGTATTTTTATGCGTACAACTATGACTGTTTTCATTTTTTTCTTTTTTTTTTTATTGTGCATGATTTAGTATGTATGTTTACAATGTGTAACGAAAAACTACTTTATGCCTTACTCGGTTCAATGCTTGTTTCTTTTTCAAAAAGTATCTACATATTTTTTCAATTGGCTTTCATTTCGTACATAAAGAGTATGCTATTTCTTTTATTATGTTTTTTCTTCCATTTTATTAAATAAAAATTAAAACTTCGTTCATTCTGCTCCTGAAAGTATGTAAAAAAGGCGGGAAACAATCATTCTGCACCCTAGTAGCCAATTAAAGCCAACCATAGGCTTGTTAGGTAAAATTAACCAATAATAATCAATATTTTCTGGACTTTTTGGGCCCCGTTTCAAAGGGGACCAATTTTTTTTTTCTCCTGCTTTGGGTCTCCTTAGCCAAAGGACTTGAATGCATAAATTTTGAGCCTATCAAAATTTAAAAATTTTTTTGGGCAAGAATTTTTGGTCTTTTGCTGGTCCAAGAACTTATGGTTGTAAGTTTTAAGCTGATAAAGGACAAAAAGGTTTCTGGCCAATTTTTGGGCCTGAAAATGTGAAAAAAGATATGGCGAATGCCTTTGATAATGGGTCTGATTTTCCAAGGATTTTCTGCAATTCAATAATTTTTGTTTAATGGCAAATATTAATTTAAAATTGTGCACCCATCATTTGTTAGTGTGTCTCCCACATCACAAAGTTCTTTAAACACCGTGTGAGGCAAATACAAAATATATAATTACATACAAATAACAAATTAATAGATGAAAGACACAGAAAAATTTCAAAAATTAAAAAAAGAAATCATAAACCTTTAGGTGAGGATAAGAAGAAATGGCAAAAAATGTGATTGTTTTGAGTAATGAAATTTACAATTGTTTATTATATTAAGTCAATGAGGGACTTTGAATAATTCTGCGTTTTCTTCAAAATTTGGTGGATTGATGCGCTGGATTTGGGATCCTTTGTCCGAGAGGGCGGGGGTTCGAATCCTAGTGTAGCCAATTATTTAGTTTGGGACGGGAGTCAGTGGCGTGACTCTGTAAGCTCAGCCAAAGTCGACCCAGCTCTAAATGGGTCCCTGGAGAAATCTGGGGAAGGTAAACAGGAAGGGTGTGCGAAAGCACAGGAATGGTGACCCACAACCTCCCATTGCACTTCATGGCTTAAGGGCCAAGAAATGGTGATCAGCACCGCCGGTAGGTCGGTAGGTCTAAAGTCCTATGCCGTATTCTTTACCTTTACCTTTTAGCTTAATAGACAGTTTCAGGAGTAAAGAGACCGAAGGACTGCATGTATGAAGATTTTGTTCTTAGATCCCACTGACCTTCCGTTTATAATTAAAATGAAGCGAAAATGTAATAACGGGTAAGACAGTAGGCATTGAGAATTTTTTTTCCCCCAATATAATATTATTCTTATTGTTTCGACTTCATATTCAAAAGCCTTCATTAACAGAAAAAAGGAGAATTGGAAGGAAATCATACTAACTAGATAAAATTACATTAAACTAGATTAGCAGAAACTAGTAAAAAGATGAAAAAAAAATACAAACGCTAAAAAAAAATGAAAGAAATTCACATCTGGTAAAATATACTTTTTATTTTTGAAAAATTATGATATAAAGACTCAATAACAATATTTATATCAAGAAAAACCGTTGACTTTGCTGGATCTGTGCCGAAGTTTGAACATTGCGCTGGATTGTGTATTCGTCATCAACTCATCATGTGTCTCCACCATGATAGTTACCCGAATAAACCTTATTGGAAAGAGGTACACCATGTCTGATCGAAAGGCGAAGCCCTTTAAATAGGGACGTAGAATAGTGGGTCCAATAGTGGGAAGGCTTTCAGGTAGCAGTGTTAGTAATACTGACGATTCATGATGATTTTAATCTTCCGTGGGCATGGTCTTCCGGATCTAGGATTTCTGGTGCAATTTTCTGCTTGTGCAATCTTCCGTGGTGTAATCTTCGGGGTAAAATCTTGTTGGATGCAATCTTGTTGTGTGAATACAATCTTTGTTGGTGCAATCTTC
Source organism: Artemia franciscana (assembly GCF_032884065.1). Classification (NCBI taxonomy): domain Eukaryota; kingdom Metazoa; phylum Arthropoda; class Branchiopoda; order Anostraca; family Artemiidae; genus Artemia; species Artemia franciscana. Next base: position 35,833,387 of record NC_088874.1, on the reverse strand, counting down.
CTTAATACAAGCCTCATGGGTGCAACATTTTTTGGGTTTAATTGCCTCTGATATCCTCTTGCACCGTGCCGCCAATTCACGAAAATGTAGGGGGGAAGGGGTAATGAATTTTCGATTCTTTAATGGAAAAGAAAAATAGTGACCCTGATCTAATATACTTAAAACAAAGGATAGCGGTGACTTTGATGCCTAGAGTTATCGTTAAAATGATCTTTCTAAATCCAATATCGTTATCTTCTGTTTCCGATGGCCATGCTCATGGGATCACTGAGTCTATCATTTGTACGTTGATCGGAGATTACCTAAATACGCCCTAATACTGCGATACATTACTCATTGGTGACAATGGTCAAAGGCACAATAGCTACTACCGCATTATCAATTTTAGCACTGTAGAACAGGCAATTGAGAGGTCGAAAAAAAAAATTTGGTAGCTTAGAAAAGATACATTTTTGAAGTATCACTTTTTGAAAGATGCAACTTTGCAAGAGAAAACTGAAATTCTATGTACCGAGTCATCAGTACCGAGAATCCTTTGATAATAATACGCGACTCTTTCCACTTTCGAAAATTCTAGAAAATCAGGGCTTGTGGGTGCTAAGGTAGATAAAGCGCTGAGCAGAGGCATATTTTGCATAAAACGTTGGCCCATCTTGCTCTTGAAATAGGCTACTACCTTGAGGTACAGAAGTTCGCGTGAGTTTGATGGAACTGGCTGACTGATGCTGCGTTTTCCTTTTGTTGAATTTGGAAGAGAGTCTTTGAGATAAATAGAAAAATAGCCTGATCTCCCTTTCTTCCAACACTGGCTTTATATTGTGGAGATTTCAATGCCTCGAGGTCGTGTAAGGCCGAGAATTTGGATATGTTTTCGCGTAAGTTTTTCCATTCATTATCATTTGTTAGCTTTTGGAACGTCTTGCGAGTCCCAAAAAACAGTACAAACTACCTTATAAATCAAACAGATTTCCGATTGTAGCTGCTCTCATAAACAGTTTAGGATAAGTAACATTTTTCCACTATCTACATAGTTGAGACAAAATAGGCCGAATTGTCTTTGTCCTGTAGTCGTTTTGCTTCAAATTCTGTCTCGCTGTCAGAACTATCAGAGACTCTGGCTAGTACAGCAACAATACAATCAAATCTGGCATTCCTCTTGGAAAAAGAGCGGACAGCAGAAACTGGCAAATACGGTCCTTTTTGAGTTCCAAGACTTGAAGCCCGCTAATACATTAAGATTCCACAAATGATTAATATTCAGTGTTGCATGATATAAATATGTGTCTTGATAAATAAATAAGTCATTGCACCACAGATAAATTCATAAGTTTAGCTGATATTTTTGGGCAGTCAAAACCAAGTTTAATATATGGATGTGGCATATATATATATATATATATATATATATATACATATATATATATATATATATATATATATATATATATATATATATATATATATATATATATATATATATATATAAGCTGCATTAGGCATTTTCTTCCTAAGATTTGCTTGAACTCCTTTAATTTCTCCACTCAAAACGGACCTAACTTTGTAACATTAGGCAATTGCACGACATCAAATCTATACCAATATTTTCTTTAGTTTCACAAATCGAGATGGATAAGCTTTTGGTGTCTAGCTTGTGTATGTAACAGCAGCTGGTTGGCTGTTTCAATACTTTTCTGTTTTATATATACCTGAGCAGCATTGCTATTTCTCATTTTCTAGAAACGTCTTTTGTCTTTCTATAACGTCTTTCTATCAGTGAGGCTATTTCTCATTTTCTAGAAACGTCTTTTGTCTTTCTATAAGGACTTTTTATTAGTAAGGATATTTCTCATTTTGTAGAAACGTCTTTTGTCTTTCTATACCGTCTTTTGTCTTTCTATGAGAAACTTGAACAGGATTGCTATTTCTCATTTTCTAGTGAGGCTATTTTTCATTTTCTAGAAACGTCTTTTGTCTTTCTATAACGTCTTTCTATTAGCAAGGCTATTTCTCATTTTCTAAAAACGTCTTTTGTCTTTCTATAACGTCTTTTTATTAGTAAGGATATTTCTCATTTCCTAGAAACGTCCTTGGTCTTTCTATACCGTCTTTTGTCTTTCTATGAGAAACTTGAACAGGATTGCTATTTCTCATTTTCTAGAAACGTCTTTTGTTTTTCTATAACGTCTTTCTATTAGTGAGGCAATTTTTTCATTTTCTAGAAACGTCTTTTGTCTTTCTATAACGTTTTTCTATTAGTGAGGCTATTTCTCATTTTCTAGAAACGTCTTCTGTCTTTCTATAACGTCTTTCTATTAGTAAGGATATTTCTCATTTTCTAGAAACGTCTTTTGTCTTTCTATACCGTCTTTTGTCTTTCTATACCGTCTTTCTAAGAGAAACTTGAACAGGATTGCTATTTTCTATTTTCTAGAAACGTCTTTTGTCTCGTCGACAAGAATAGCGAAGTACTGTAATTACCTGATTTTACTTTTGAAATAATGCCTCTGTGTAGAGCATTTCCTATTAGTATAATGGTGACATTTTCTACTGATGACTAAAATAGTTACCATATTGATGCTGTAGCTTGGCCCCCAGCTTTTCGTCGCCTTAGATATTTTCTCCATCATTCAACAAACTTACCGTGGTTTCCGGATGTTTTCGATTTGTCATTACCCCTCAAAGGCGAGACCCCGTTGGCAAATAAAGCGAATAGCGCGAGGAATGTACTTCATATGAACTCTATTTTCTTTAAACTTTTCAGACCTAGATTAGAGTAAGGCGTTTGCTTTAAATTTCGAAGTATCAGTATTAACTATATTAAACTCTGAAAAAGCAGGATAGAACCAAATTTTTCGTACAGCTTGCTGTTTGACATATGGTCAGTCAGAAGGGTACCCATTGCAATCAATAGACGATTTTCTCAGGTTAAAATCTAATAATTCTTGCTCTGTCTCTCGGAGTGCCCACGTTTCAGAACCGTACTTGGCCACTGTCATCATTGTAGCTTTTAATGTTTTAATTTTTGCTCGCGGACTTGTCTTCCTGTTCTTCTAAACTCTTTTCAACTGTAGAAAAGCACCCTGGCTTTTAGCTATAGTACTTTTACCATCATCTGTGCGGTCATCTTGATCGGTTTTCTCGTTACCAAACATCGCCTTTTCATCTTAACTTCCCGGTCTAAGCGATTACTCTTCATAACATTAATTTTCAAGCCTATTCTTGTGCCCTGAGCTCTCAAAACTTCTAGAAAATCATTCATTTTGCCAGTATTTTTATCATTGACGCTCAAATCATCAACATAATCTAAGTCTGGGAGAGTTTTGCTTTCCCATTTAATTCCTTGTTTTCCCATAGCCTATGCCGTGTTCTTTAGGACAAAATCTATCAGAATGGCTCACATAAACTCGGATAGAATGTTAATACTTTCTCATGATGTACCAAATTAAGTACTAAAGGAGCCGGATGTTTCAAGTATTTCCAATTATTAGTCTAAGAGTGAAATTCGGTCGATGCATCCTCTTTGCTTTCTAAAACCACCGTATCCCTTTCTTACAACTTTAACTACAGTATCTTTATGTCTAAAAAGTATAATTACAATAAGTAATTTGCTTCAATACGAACTTCAACTCCTGATTCAATACGAAATCAGCTAATAACCTCCTTTCCTAACTTAACCGGACCTAAATTATTCTCGTACACAGCACTAGTCACGTTAATGATCTTTGTATATTATACCATCTGTTACAAGGGTAGGATTTTCTCTACAACTCTTCGACAGACTGAATCAAATTCTTGCTCATAAACTATAAACCTCACGACTAAAGAGGTATGGTGACTCAAGCACTTCCCAATTATTAATCTGAGAGTGAAAATGTGTCAACGCATCCTCTCCCCTTCCCAAAACCACACTGTTCTCCTTTAAAACTTCATCTATACTAGTTCTAAGTCTAAAAAATATCATTATAATAAGCAATTTACTTCCTACAGAAACCTCACTCACTCTTATCACCTTTCTTATAGAGAGGTTTAATTAAAGCTCCTTAAATTCGCAAGGCACTTCTCCTTTTCCAAAAATCACATTCATAGCCTCCAGTTATGAAATCTAACTTCTCAACAACCATATTAGAAAAAACCATATACCTGATGGTGTAGTAACCACTCTAGTAACATATTTGACATTATTATTTTTTAATAAATATTTTTCAATTCATCTTAAAATTGTCTTATGATTATTAAAATTATTAACATTATTTCTCAAATTATTCCTAGCACAATAAATCTTCCTTCACTTCTAAAATATCACAAGCTCTTTTTATTCTTTTGTATATTGCTTTTTTGTAACTTTATGACAGATTAGCATATTCTCAAAATATTCTGCCCGTCTCTATTAACTTTTTCCCTATTAACTTTTTCCCTATCACTAATTGTCGCCCAGTTCCTATCTTTACCTGCGACAGGTCCAGATTTACAATCCCCTCTCATTTTTTAACTTACCAACATAATATTTTACTATTATGCCGTCTGAACACATCTTCTAGATCTTCGATAATTTTCTCCATGGCTTCAATTTCATACCTCCTTAATTCATATTTTAATACCTTTTTTACTGTCCTTGTATTCCGATTATTTTCATATGGTCTAGCATTCAAATACTCCCTGTATGAGCCCCTCCTCTTCTCTACTAAAACTCAAGCATTCTCACTAATATTCCTACCTCCGGTTCTAACAATCTGCTACTTCACAAAAAAGTTTCTTAAAACTTATTCCATCTATTTTCAACATTGTCAAAATTTAGACTTTTTATTTTAATATTTAACTGTTTCTGCAGTGTATCACTCAAATTCGCATTCTAAAATCTACAAACATCATGACTTCCTGGAACTCTTCCAGTACAGCTCTAGATTAGCTCTATACACTACTAGATGGTGATTTTACTTTTAACATTAATAACAGCACAGCTATATAACCTAGAATCACATATCGATCCCTCCTGTCATCTGTTTACAATTACATATCCAACAACATTGACCGTCTTACCTTCATATGAATACCATGTTAACTTATGGGCCAGTCATTTTATGAGCAAATACTGTATTGGTTATAACTACATTGTTGTGTTTACAAAATTGCAGATCTGGAAGACTTGTTCAGACGGCATAATAGTAAAATATTATGTTGGTATGTTAAAAATGATGGGAATCAAACAGTTCGTGGTAACGAACTGTAGTAAGGAGCGACCCGGCTCGATAGTAACCAAAACTCTAAAAAATTGAATTTTGATATCAATAGCTACATCAAAAGAATCGCATTTTAATGCTGATTTTAAATATATAAGTTTCATCAAGTTTAGTCTTACCCATCAAAAGTTACGAGCCTGAGAAAATTTGCCTTATTTAGGAAAATAGGGGGAAACACACCCTAAAAGTCGTAGGATCTTAACGAAAATGAAACCATCAGATTCAGCGTATCAGAGAACCCTACTGTAGAAGTTTCAAGCTCCTATCTACAAAAATGTGGAATTTTGTATTTTTTGCCTGAAGACAAATCACGGGTGCGTGTTTATTTGTTTGTTTTTTTGTTTTTTTTTTCCCAGGGGTCATCGTATCGACCAAGTGGCCCTAGAATGTCGCAAGAGGGCTCATTCTAACGGAAATGAAAAGTTATAGTGCCCTTTTTAAGTGACCAAAAAAATTGGAGGGCATCTAGGCCTTTCCCACGCTAATTTTTTCCCAAAGTCAACGGCTCAAAATTTTGAGATAGCCATTTTGTTCAGCATAGTCGAAAACCATAATAACTATGTATTTGGGGATGACTTACTCCCCCACAATCCCTGGGGGAGGGGCTGCAAGTTACAAACTTTGACCAGTGTTTACATATAGTAATGGTTATTGGGAAGTGTACAGACGTTTTCAGGGAGATTTTATTTTATTTGGGGGAGTGGGGCTGAGGAGAGGGGGCTATGTTGGAGGATCTTTCCTTGGAGGAATCTGTCATGGGGGAAGAAAAATTCAATGAAAAGGGCGCAGGGTTCTCTAGCATTACTATAAGAAAACAATGAAAAATAAACATGAAAACGTTTTTTTCAAATGAAAGGAAGGAGTAGCATTGAAACTTAAAACGAACAGAGATTATTACGCATATGAGGGGTTCTAAAAATACTTTAGCATAAAGAGCGAGGTATTTAGGAGGAGATAAATACCTTGCTCTTTATGCTAAAGTATTTTTAGTAATTTCAACTATTTATTCTACGGCCTTTCTGATTCAGGGGTCATTCTTAAAGAATTGGGACAAAACTTACGATTTAGTGTAAAGAGCGAGGTATTAACGAGGGTACAAACCCCCTCGTATACATAGTAAAAATATAAGGTTATGAAAGTTTGTTACGTAAGTTAATTCTTAAGTTACGTATATTTTTTACTAATAAAAACGTTCGTTAAAAATTAAAAGTTCTAGTTGCCTTTTTAAGTAACCGAAAAATCGGAGCGCAACTAGGCCTCCTTCTCCACCCCTTATTTCTCAAAATCGTCTGATCAAAACTAAGAGACAGCCATTTAGCCAAAAAAATAATTAATTAATTTATCTGCGGAGAGCCAAAACCAAACATGCATTAATTCAAAAACGTTCAGAAATTAAATAAAAAAAACTAATTTTTTTAGCTGAAAGTAAGGAACGACATTAAAACTTAAAACGAAGAGAAATTGCTCCGTATATGAAATGGGTTGTCCCCTCCGCAATCCCTCGCTCTTTACGCTAAAGTTTGACATTTTGCCACAATTCTACTTTTTAAAACAATTAAAAGCTTTAGCGTAAAGAGCGAGGGATTGCGGAGGGGACAACCCATTTCATATACTGAGTAATTTCTGTTCGTTTTAAGTCTTAATGTCGCTCCTTACTTTCAGCTAAAAAAATAATTTTTTTTTATTTAATAATATGTAAAAATGATGGGAATAAATAATGGGGACTAATACATCTTCTCAAGTCTACACGAAGTGCTTAAGCTGGCTTAGAACCGTTGAGAAATTAGTCTCTAGGACCTCCAGTATGAGTGGAGGCTTATTGCAATCCTGGGCCCACCTTGGTCGCAGCATGGTTTTCCACACTTGGTAATGCTCTTCCATCAACAGCCAAAATCCTGCACAAGTAATCTCAGGTCTATCACCTACGACTCATTACATATTCATGCCTACTCCTACGGGGAGGCATGCCGCACAAGCAGGATTTTCTTTTTGGGAACAAGGACCGATGAAGGAGAAGTGAGTTTAGAAGTGGAACCCGGATGTTTCTAAAGAATAGGTGGAAATGTTTTTTTTTAACGCGTCCTAGAGGTTTCTGATAGTGACTCTTGACTCCTGTGGCTACTGGAACACCCAACGGGTTCAGGGGGTAAAGACCAAGACTTTCTTATTTACCTGGTGCATATATTGTTCTACTTGTTTCCAAAAGACTGTCACAAGGATGGGGGGGGGGTTTATATCAACTAACCTGACGCTTTGAGCGCTTACATTGTTGCCACTTTCTTGCGCTAAAATTTCTTCATTTTCCTCTCAAAATAAATCCAAAGTTTGTTGCCGTATTTTACTTATTGTTTGATTATGAAATAAGAAGCAACATAAAGATTAATTGACTGATCAAAGTTTAGTTTTGCTTGAACTTTGCTCAGATATCACACTTCTGGTCGAGAATAGGGTAATAAAGCAGTGGCGACGAACTGTTTTAATTTTTTCATAACAAGGGTTTAGCTAGTGCGGGCAGATAGGATATTGCAGAAGAAGGTCTTCAAAAGTAGCAATACTATTAATTTAAGAGAATGCTGTATTTCTGTATTTAAAAGTCCAATGCTGTATTTCTTTACTTTCAATTTGAAGAAGAAATACCCTGGGTCAAAATTAATATAAAAAACAAAAGAAATAATATAATAAATATCATGTAATAAATAATATAATATAAAATGTAATTGATCTATCTGTAAAAATTAATAAATAAATTAATTTAAAAGAATGGAGCACAACAGTGACAACTACAAACGGCCAGTAAGCCAGTCTTGCTGGTTTAATGGAGCACATAGCTGAAACAAAAAATAGCAATGTAAGAGAAATAACAAGGTTAATTTTCAAAATCTATGGAGGCATGATCCCACATTACCCCTCTGCCCCCCAAAAAAGACGTCCTTGCTCTTCTAGTGTGTCATTCTACAATCTGCTCTTCTTGGACTTAACATTTTTCATGATAAAATAATAACAACAATGCAAATTTTCTATGGAATTCCTGGGATTATGTCACCATGGTACTTTTCGGCTATTGGAAACACACCCAAAAAGTGAAGTTAGGTTAATCCTAGCAAAAAACAACAAAATGTGATGATAAATAATACTTTAGAAACAAAATCATGGAAACCTAACGTAACGTAATCTAACCTTCACCCCTAATGTGCAAATATATAGCCCAAATTATCCAAGTCCAATGCATTCTGCCTAAGTTCAATGCATTGTATAATCCATGACTTGTTTTTGTAGCTATGAAACCTGGTTTCTGAGATGTAATCGAAGCGTAATTAACCGTCAGGCAACTTTGCCATATAAACATATAGACATTTTTGTGCAACAATTTGTTTTAATTGCTGGCTGTGCCAAACAATCGAATCTTCTCTTTATTACCAGCAACACCCCACTGTCGTGAAAATTATGTTCTTAAATTATTTTTAGGAAAATCAGCAGAAGTTCAATCAAATCGAGCACTCTTTTGAACTCCTTGGATTTAGATCACACGAGATTGGATCCATCTATCAAATCCTTGCGGGGATAATCAATTT
>NC_088874.1:35789578-35819578 GCF_032884065.1 Artemia franciscana | reverse complement strand
CACTTTGGTAGTTTATTTAGTACCTAAAGTTGAACAAAATCTTCAAGCATCCGACGGTATCGAACTCATGCCACTGTTACATACTGTCCTTCTTCGATAAAATGAGACTCGATTACTTTATTTAGAGAGGTCACACACATATCCTTGCTGATGAAATAGAGCCACCATGGCTATAATTACCATAGAACAATTGTAACGATATTCTCCTTCTATACACTTTGTTTTTGCACAGTGGGTCATATAAGGGTCATATAAGGTCATATCATAACTTAATGAAAAGGCAAAAATGAACGCAAAATTGAAGTTTCATTTAAAAGTACTTATATAGTTTTCATGGATATTTTATTAAATCCACATAATCACGTATTTCTTTGGATGTCTTAACTAACTGCTCAATGACCGCGTTCTAATTGATGAAGAATTTCGTCCGTCATATTCATGTCGATCACTGAATTACACAAGAATCAAACTTTCAGATATATTTTTATACAATGTATCAAAGATAAAAGCTTTTGTAAAATATGAAACGACTTATAACAATTATAATAATTATAACAATTAACGATTATAACAACTTGTAAGGACATGAACCATCAAATTTTGAAGTGTTCAAATTAGAACAGTGACCTTACGGAAAAACAGTAAATCTAAAATGGATGAACAAGAGAAAAATATTTCGCTCGAAGTGTATTATATCGAAAAAAAAGTTTCAACTTTCGAAGAAACCCAACATTCCAGTAATTTTGGATTACGTAAACTTTAATTATTTAGAAAAACCATTATCATCCCCAGATATTTTACGGAGGCCACATATTAAACTATTAATTTTGAGTTTTTTTTCAATAAAAAGATTCAGAACTAGATCCTTAAAATCCAAATCGGCGGTGCTAATCTCCTTTTTAACGCCCTTCAGTCAGGGAGTGCAATGGATGGCTGGGGGCCAGCCACCCTTGCTTTCGTGAACCTTTCCTGCTTACTCTCCTCAGATTTCTCATCTGAAACTGAGCACACTTAAGTACGCTGATTGTAGAAAGGTGTATGTTTAAAAAGATTTTATTCAATTTTTTAAATCAATTTCAGAGTTTCTGGAAAGTAGAGATCTAGATTTAAAAGAAAACCTGATCAAATCCTCGACCGAGTCCACTGATTTTTGAATTAAAATCGACTGGTTGTGAGCATCAAGTCTGGCTAATTGTAGAAAAATCCAAGAGAGATAGTCCAATTGAGTGAGAGGCAATTCTGGTATTAAATCCCCTTATTAGGATTCGAAATTTTGAGATAGCCATTTTGTTCACCGTAGTTGAAAGGCCTGGAAATTATGTCTTTGTGGATGACAACCCCCCTCCCCTTTCATCACTGGTCACTTTCTCATCATACCCATTTATCTATGGGTCGATTCTGGCTGAGCTTACAGAGTTACGCCACTTACCCCCGTCCCAAACCAAATAACTAGCCACAGCAGGAATTGAATTCCCGTCCTTTGGACAAAGGATTCCAATTAACGGAAAATCTCCCACTCCGTCCAACTTTGCTTTTTTGACATCTATTCATAGCACAAGAAAGCAATCATCTCTCACATATGCTTTTTAGAAAACCCCCCATTCGGAGTGGTAAAAAGACAAAATAAATTATTTTTTAGTTTTTTTTTAGGCTGCCAACATTTCTGTCTGGCTATTTAAATTACCCTTATTTCATGCCTATCTACCTTATTTCTGACCTAGGATGGATGATAGACTATCTATCAACTAGTGAAATGACAATATTTTTTATAAAACTACGGAAAAGGGTTATGCCAGCTTTGCTTTTTATTGAGACTATCTGTCTTGGCCTTACTCCAGTTAGCCATGACTCTCAAGTTTTTCATCACTTCCACCAAATTGATTTTGATTCAAAAATGCCCCCTTGCAATTTTAGGTTAATATCATTGAATGTTTTGGACAAATCTGTCAGATACACGATTTCTGCTTTTAAATTGATCGGGTTTTCTTTTAAAAATGGATCTCTACTTTCCAGAAACTCTAAAATTGATTAAAGATTTAGTAAAATCTTTTTAAATATACACCTTTCGACAACCAGCGGACTTAAGTATGCTAAGTACGTAACGTAAGTATGTACTTAAGTATGTAAGGGCAGTCGTTAGGAGTCTTCATCATTTTTATCGCACGACTGTGCTAATAAATTAATAATAATAATATATATAATAATAATTAATAATTAATAATAATAATAATAATAATAATAATAATAATAATTAATTAAAAATAATTACTATAAAATTAAATTAATTAAAATTAAAATTAAAAATAATTAATTAAAATTAATTAATTAATAATAATAATTAAAAATTAATAATAATAATGAATATCGCACGACTATGCTTCTTATTTTGTTGACTGCATTGATCGCAAATTGAAGGGATTCGTGCTTACTAATCATTGAATTGGTAAGTCAAATTTTTCGCTGCTAGGTGTCGTCGGTGGACGACACGGTGACATAAGACTACCGTTTTTACGCCTAACAGTCGCTTCTTAAAATATTTTCTGTCTGAATTTATTGGTGAAGTCAAGCCAACATTTTAGTTCTTCATTATGCAAACCTGGTAAATGTTCTTATTCCCCCGTTTATGAATTATGAACCCCTGTTTATTCTGATACCAGTAGAGACCCCCCGTCGAGTTTCTCGTGGACCCCTGGGGGTCCATCTGAATCACTTCAGGAATTACTGGTCACTGTTCTTCTTTTAAAAGTTTAAATACAGCACCGCTAAGTATAAAAAGTATCATCACACTGAATAATTTGCTTCTTACCGAAGCCACGGTAATGCCTCTATAATTGCCACACTTACTCTTATCACCTTTCATATAAAAAGGTTTGGTTAAAAGTTAGTTTTTCTAAAATCGCTTGGCACTTCCCCTTTTCCAAAAATAATATTAATTATCTTAATTGATGTATATATAATTTCACAGCCTCCATATTTGAAAAAAAAAGATTCATTTACCACACTATCAGCATCTGAGGCTATTTTTGTTATTTTTGTCGTTTTAGTACTGCCTCTTCCTCGCAAAATAAGTCTTCCTTCACATCCAAAATGTCACAAAGTTTTTCACTTTTTCTGTATTATTTTCTGTAGCTTTATCACTCTTTACCACAGGTTCCACCCACCCCTCTTTCATTACCACTAATTTGGCCCCCATTCCTATCTATAATTAACTAAAAAAACAAGTTTTTTTAACTATTGAAAGGAACTGTCCCCTCCTCGACACCCTACTCTTTACGCTAAAGTTTGACTCTTTCTCATAACTCTACTTTATAAAACAATAAAAACTTTAGCGTAAAGAGCGAGGTGTTGAGGAGGGGACATCATCTTGAAATTGGCTCACCGAACATGAATAATTAAAATGAAATTTGCATGTTAATTTTGCTTTTTTAATTAATAATAACCTTATAATAACCTAAGTTTGATTTCTGTTCCTGTTGTTTAAGAATCACTCCTAAATCACAAAGCCTGTTTAATTAGAATAATAACCTCTTTTAAAATTTAAAAAAGAAAATTTCAGCGTAAGAGCGAGCTTTTGAGGTGAGGCAACCCATCTTATATACCCTACGTAATATTTTCTGTTCGTTTTAAGTTTTATTGTTGCTTCGTACTTTCAGTTGAAAAAGCTCATTTTGTATTCAATTGCTGATCGTTTTTAAATAATGTCGAGAAATCCAGCTCCCCCACGAGAAAATTCTCAATGGAAAAATTCATCCACGTAAATTTAATTAGCGATATTCGCGGAACTAATTTTGTAAGGCATAGTAACAAAACGGCCAAAGAGGTCGAAACTATTTTTATGAAAATGAAATTCACAAGCTGAGCAATTCTCAAATGACTGAAATGAATGAAATAAAAGATCTTTAAAAGATATACGCATCAATTTATGTTCGTTTTAAGTTTTAATGTTATTCCTTACTTTCAGTTGGAAAAAACCTGTTTGGTTTTACTTAATAATTAAATAAAAAACAAGTTTTTTTAGCTGAAAGCAAGGAGCGACATTAAAACTTAAAGCGAACAGAAATTACTCCGTATACGAAAGGGACTTTTCCTCCTCAACGACCCGCTCTTTCCGCTAAAGTTTGACTCTCTCTCTGAACTCTACTTTTTAAACCAGTAAAAAAAAATAGCGTAAAGAGCGGGGCTTTGAGGAGGAATAGCCCCTTTTATATACGGAGTAATTTTTGTTCGTTTTAATCTTAAATGTCGCTCCTTACTTTCAACTAAAAAAAACTAGTTTTTTTTTATTTCTGAACGTTTTTGAATTAATGCAGGTTTTGATTTTGGCTCTCCGTACGTAAATAATTAAAACGAAATTTGCATATTAATTTTTTGGCTAAATGGCTTTCTCATAGTTTTAATCGGAAGATTTTGAGAAAAAGGATCGGGGGAGGAGCCCTAGTTGCCCTCCAATTTTTAATTACTTAAAAAGGCAACTAGAACTTTTAATTTTTACAAACGTTTTCATTAGTAAAAAATATACGTAACTTACGAATTAACTTACGTTACGAACTTCTATATTCGTATGTTTTTATTACGCATATGAGGGGGTTCATCCCCTCGTCAATACCTCGCTCTTTACACTGAAGCTTAAATTTTGTCCCAATTCCTTAAGAATGACCTCTGAATCACAAAGGCTGTTGATTAAATAGTTGAAATTACTAAAAATATGCATAATTCATATGCGTAATAATTTCTGTTCGTTTTAAGTTTTAATGCTGCTCATTACTTTCAGTTGAAAAAACTTTTCATAATTCTTTTTTCATTTTTTTTAATAATGCTAGAAAACCCTGCGCCCCCTTCATTGAAATCCTCTTCCCCCATGACAAATTCTTCCATGGAAAGATCCTCCCACGTAACCCCCTTCCCTCAACTTCCCCCCCAAACGAAAAAAAATTCCCCTGAAAACGTCTGTAAACACTGTAAAAACATATGTAAACACTGGTCAAAGTTTGTAACATGCAGCCCCTCCCACGGGGACTGTGAGGGAGTTAGTCGTCCCCAAAGACATAGTTATTTGGTTTTTCGACTATGGTGAATAAAATGGTTATCTCAGAATTTTGATCCGGTAACTTTGGGGAGAAAATGAGCGTGGGAGGGGGCCTAGGTACCCTCCAATTTTTATGGTCACTTAAAAAGGGCACTAGAACTTTTAGTTTCCGTTAGATTGAGCTCTCTTGTGACATTTTTGGACTCACTGAGTCGATACTATCACCCCTGGGAAAAAAATAAAATAAACACGCATCCGTTATCTGTCTTCTGACATGTAAAATTCCACATTTTTGTAGATAGGAGCTTTGAAGATTCTCGGATACGTTGAATCTGATGGTGTGATTTTCGTTAAGATTGTATGACTTTTAGGGGATGTTTCTCCCTGTTTTCTAAAATAAGGCAAATTTTCTGAGGCTCGTAACTTTTGATGGGTAAGACTAAACTTGATGAAATTTATATATTTAAAATTAGTATTAAAATGCGATTCTTTTGATGTAACTATTGGTATCAAAATTTCATTTTTTAAGACTTTTGGTAACTATTGTGCCGGGTCGCTCCTTGCTACAGTTCGTTACCGCGAACTGTTTGACAACCACGAGCCGAAGACATACAACGTCTTTGGTTTATTATCACATAAATATCATAGTTATGAAGCTGCTTAATGTAAAATTACATGCTAAGATTGGCCGGAAAATAACACAAACAAATTATTGCTTATATCGGCCATCATTTAACAAAATTAGAACTTTAGCATAGAGAGCAAGGTATTGTCAGGGGGGGCGAACTTCCTCATATACGTAATATGAGGGGTTCTCCCCCTCGTCAATACTTCTCTTTACGCTAGGTTTGAAGTTTGTTCCAATTCTTTAAGAATAACCCTTTGAATCACAAAGGCCGTTTAATCAGAAAAAATAGCTCTTTTGAAATTACTAAAAATACTTAAGCGTCAAGAGCGAGGTACTGACGAAGAGACGAACCCCTTCATATAGGTAATAATTCCTGTTTGTTTTAAGTTTTAATGTTACTCCTTATTTTCAGTTGAAATAACTTGTTTTTTATTTAATTTCTGATTTTTTTTTAAATAATGCTGGGACATCCAAATTCTTTACCCCCATGAAAAATTCCTCCATGTAAAGATCGTCCCACGTAACCCTCTCCTCACAAACGCCCTCCCCATCACCAGAAAAAATACCCTGAAATTACCTGTTTACTTCCCAATAACCAATATTATATGTAAACAATGGGCAGAGTTCATAACTTGCAGCCCTTCTCCCGGGGACTGTGGGGATTAAGTTGTCCTCAAAGACATAGCTATTATATATTTCGACTATGCTGAACAAACTGGCTATCTCAAAATTTTGATCCGGTGACTTTGGGGAAAAAACGAACGTGGAAGGGGACCCTGTTGCCCTCCAATTTTTTGGTAATTTAAAAAGCCACTAGAACTTTTAATTTCTTTTCGAATGAGCCCACCCGTGAAATTCTAGGACAACTGGGTTGGCATAATCATCCTTGCGAAAAAAAAACAAAAAAAACAACAAATAAACACGCATCCATGGTCTTTCTTCTGACAAAAAACACAAAGTTCCACATTTGTGCAGATAGGAGCTTGAAACCTTCAAAGTAGGGTTTTGTGATACGCTGAATCTGATGGTGTTATTTTTATTAAGATTTTATGTCTTTTAGGGGGTGTTTCCCCCTTTTTTCGAAAATAAGGCAATTTTCTGAAGCTTTCAGATTTTGATTTTCTAATAAGGGGAGAGGTTCTGCCCTCCCTTATAACAGGCTGCTGTACTGATTTGCTAACACTTAATAATGACTGTGATGTTCAAGACGTTTTTTGGGGAGTTGATTTCCTTACATATAAAAAGTAAGAACTATTGGAGATTTTGGACAGAACCGTAAATTTTTGCCGTTAATATTTTGAGTGTATTGAGGTTCAATTTTTTTAATTTTGTCAACAAATATGTATTTTATTTTCTAGTTGCCAATCTTTTATCCGTAGAAGTTAAGGATTTAATCGAGTCATTAACCTCTACCAGTGTTGTGGCCAAAGGTGAGACTATTACTAGAAAAAATACTGTTTCTGAGGCAACATGCGCTAGGGATGCCATGGCAAAAGGTCTATACAGTAGATTGTTTGACTGGATTGTTCATCAAATCAATAAGCATCTAGCGTTGGGAAGAATTATTTAGTAAGTCTTCTTCCTTTTTAATAACAAGGCCCTCTCTAATGTGACTAGTTTAGAAGCTAGTTTGACTAAGTCAATAAAAGAGGCACGGAAGAAAATTGTAAAATAAAGTTCATGGCTGGCTTCAGTTTTATTGTATGAACCCAGATACCGCTCAAATTGGGGGTATATATACCCCCTACCGCTCAAATTGTTCATTCAATGATGCACTGTAAACCGGTTTCTTTCGCTATGTTCTTTCAACTTAGCGTGAGAAAGGACAAAGAGAAGTGACCGAATATATGAGAAATATATAATTTGGGCTATATATTTGCTCATTAGGGGGGGGGGAACTTACTTGGACAGTGTGAAATTAGGATACAATTCTTACTTCATAATATCAGGATAATTGTAAACACGTTTTGCATGGAGACCCGCTGTACTTCACCCCCATTCCCATAATTTGCAAATATATAGTCCAAATTTATTTCTAATGTATTTTTATCGTACTTTGGTATATTTTCTTAGGATTTCTTAGGATTAACGATATTTCTATGTTTTTGTCG
This sequence comes from Artemia franciscana, assembly GCF_032884065.1. Taxonomy (NCBI): domain Eukaryota; kingdom Metazoa; phylum Arthropoda; class Branchiopoda; order Anostraca; family Artemiidae; genus Artemia; species Artemia franciscana. The sequence goes on along the minus strand of NC_088874.1, from coordinate 35,811,813 downwards.
ATGCTGATGTTGTCGTGGTTTAGTCATGAGGGGTTAAAGCTGAAACCTTTTGATTTAAGGTGTTACAGTCTCAAAGTGTTTCTATTCAGGTAAGGATATTTTGGAGAATTTTGCAAGAATGAATGGTGAAAAATGGATCAAAAGATTCACCAAAGACTACAATAATTGAGGCCTAGCATTTTCAATAAACAGCAGAAAAAAAGGAAATTGGCTTACATGAATTAGTGTTTGATCACAAAATATTTGGAAAATTGGCTTAAATTATTTGGAAAATTGGTTTTAAAGGATTTAGTGTTCGATCACAAATATTTGGCAAATGGGCTTAAATTATTTAAAAAAACAGTCTAAATTATTGAGTATTCGATCGGAAAATATTTTGTGTCTTGGTTTAAGCCTTAGGCTTAGTAAGTTTTTTTTCGAAATTACAAAGTTAAAAGTTAATTTTTGCTTTTGCTTTAAAATTGAAGGAAAAATAAACTTTATTATATTGGATTTGGGAAACTAATCCACCTAGTTTTCATGGCCACGTGCCAATCGCATTATCAGCTTTCTTTTTTGTTTCTTGAATTTTAACAAAATGCATGGTAAAAGTTCTTCAAAATTGATAAATTATTAATTGAATTAATTTTACCTTGTTTTTAGCCAAATCGTACCTCAGTAAGGATTTCTGCTGCAATCAGTGACAACTCCAAACTTTCTTAAGATAAGAAAGTAGTCAACTTTTCCGAAATTGTATATTCACATGTCCCTCTACGCACAACCTCCCTAGTTTGATTCCTTTTTAATCTCTCTACCCCTATAATTTAAATTAATGAGAACCTTTGCTTGATCCAAAAGTGCATAATATTATTGATTCAAGCTGCCACCTATGTTAAGTAGCATACGTTGTGAAGTATGTAAAAGGATTTTTGATTAGACTGCTAAAAATCATCCACCAATCAAAAACAGGTTAAATACAAGCTTCATGTAAACTATTGGATAAGCCTTATTAGCCGATGTAAAACATCTATTACTATCAAACAATTATAAAGAAAAATTGAGGGATTTTGAAATCGAATTTTGAAGCATTTTAAAGTTCTAGTACCTTAAAAATAGTGTAAGGAAAGAAATTAGTGTTATAAGGGTTAATAGAAGTTAGAGAAGAATTTTTTATTTGGAGAGAAATTGAATTCCTATGTATTTTTAAGTTCTAAATGTAGCAAAATTAGCTTATAGAAAAAAGGACCTTCAGAGGAGTCTACAGAAATAAGAGAAAAATTATCAGTAGCTAAAACTGTCGAATGGCATTTTTTTAACGCCTCTCCTAGGGTGTGTGTGCAGAATACTATTATATTTGCATTCATATCTGTATCTTACAGATAGAGATTTCTGTATGATCTAATATGATTAAATGTATTATATTTGATGTGATTAGATTTATATCTATCTGTATGACACACCGATTAGAAACAAGTTGAGGATTTGTCTTTAAATCATTAAAGGTTGAAGCTCCCGTTGATTAAATAAGAAATTTTTCATGTGTAAACAGAGTTCTCCGATACAACGTTTTCGGTTGGATTTTCCATATAATTTTATAATTTTATGTAATTTAATATAATCTATAAAATATTCCGTATGACGATCCAACGAGCCCAAGAATAAAATCCGTTAAGTCATGCTTTGAATTGGCCTAGAACGCTTCGTTTTTGAGTGCTGTTAGTTCTGGCCTTAAAAAACTATTAAAGAAGCTATTGAAATTATCCTTACATGAAAATGAGTAGTAATGAAAACATGTTCCGTAATACCTAAAACTGAAAAGGTCGACAAAACATAGAGAGATCATGGCTGCAACCCAGTTACAACCCAGTAAAGAGCGACAAGCTTGCAACTTCTCCCTGTGAAAAAGACCCATTAATTGAAACGTCGGTTTGACGCCCCATGTACCAGCAACTACTCTGGAGGATCCTTGTGCTATCCTTGTTAAAGGGCGAACCATTGGCTCGTAGTAACCGAAATCCAAAAACTTGTCTTATAGAGTAAATTTCTAGTGAGAAGAATTCTTTTAAATGTGACTCAGGAATCATTATTGTTATATAGATTCATCTTTACCGCAGACACGACTACAGATAATTAAAAGAGGACTTGAAACCCCTAAAAATGGTTACAAATAAAATAAAAAATTGTACCATTAGGATCAGCATAGTTGAAAGCCTTTGACTGGATGTTTTGATTCCCCGTCTAAAAAAAGAGAGAAAACCACTTTCTTGCACTATCTAGTAGCATATGGCACCAATAACTGGGACGTATTGTATCATATCTGGAGTGGATAAGATAGGAAGTATAGACAGTGTTGGCCTATTTTTAAAATCTCTATGGTACAAAAAAACTTTAACCAGATGTTCGGAAACCCCTCTTTAATAAAAAAATGAACCTCGAGCACGCCAAAGGATGGTTACTAAGTGGTCTTGTGATCCAGTTTTTATATTAAAGAACAAATCATAGCCCATAGCGACTGAAGTAATAAGATAAATCATTATATATATGATGATGTAACACAAACTTATCTTTCGAGAAGATAATATAACACAAATATCTTTTGAAAAGTTGCATCCCTGGTCATGGTTGTAGCTGTAGCTGCAACCACAACCCATAGTAACCAAAATTGAAGAAGGGATTGCAACTAGTCCTTTCTCCACTCTTCTGTGGCAACCTCTACTCGAAATATACCATTCAGTTTGTTTAGCCTAGGACATGGCAATAATGTCCGAAAAATTATTCTATACAATTGTAGAGCAATTAATTTTTTCGTCTCATCTATTATTTGAAGAATAATCGGCAACCAGGATCTTGTATACAACAATAAATTTTTTCCTAAAATAAATGATTAAAAAATAAAACTATTTGTTGTTGATTACAAAAGCGATTATGTGTAGTAATTTTCTTTAAAAGGAGAACTTAAAAAGCTCTCTGTGATTTTATAGTGCCCCACTAACTGCAGAGAAGGGGAAGTGGAAAATAAAGATGTTTTTGATGAAAAATCTTGTTTTTTTTATTGAATAGAAAATAAAATCCGTCTTAGGTTGATTTGACTTTTTATTTTGTCATGTTTTGAAAGAATCATGTAAAATAATTGTATAAAAGAAAATAGGAAATTGGGCTATGATAGCTTTTTTTTACTGTTCCTTACCTTGGTATTGCTTTTTCTATATATTTATTTTTGTTTCCCAAATCACTCTTTTCTTTCTAGCGGTGAACCCCTGGCAGTGGGTCTATTAGACATTTTTGGATTTGAAAATTTTGAGACGAACTCTTTTGAGCAGCTGTGTATCAACATTGCAAACGAACAAGTTCAATATTTTTTTAATCAGCATATTTTCACTTGGGAGCAACAGGTGAGTCAATTTAGTTGCTGCTGATGACTCGTTCAGACATTTAGAAAAAGGACAAAATCTACTGCGTTGTAAAAGCAAAGCAACAAAATAATTATTTTATAATATTTTATTATATGACTATATTTTACAACATCGCAAGCAAAGCAACAGTATTATTTTCTGTACCAACCAGTTTAAGCCGTCCTGTCTAAGTGGTTGGCGCGCTGGTTTGAGAATTCTTTGTCCAAGGGGCAAGGGTTCGATCCCTGTCGTAGCCAGTTGTTAAATTTGGGACAAGGGTCAGTGGCGTGACTGTGTAAACTCAGTCAGAGTCGACCCAGCTCTAAATGGGTACCTGGAGAAATCTGGGAAAGGATCTTCGAAACCACACAGGATGACTAGCCCCCAACCCCCCTTTGCACTTCCTGGCTGAAGAGCTTTTAAACAGAAATCAGTACAACCGGTTTGGACCTTGAGGGTCTAGTGCCGTCACACTTACTTACTTACCAAGCAGTTTTAAGTACTGATAACAACAAAATAAAAACATTTTTATCCCTTTGACCCGTTTTTTGGTCTATTGATACCTGAAAACTGCGATTTTCTTAAGATTTTTCTATTATTCGTTTCAAAACTACGTAATTTGGCAGCTTTTGGAATTGTTCGTAGATTTGGCGGCTTTTAGAATTCTGTCGAATTTTGCTACTGCAACCTTGGAACCTTTTTCATACTTGCTAGTTACACTATGGTATAAATGTCTACCTATGACTGCATATGAATAGGTCTTGAAGGAAGCCACTATTGTATTTTGAGATTTTTCTTGTAGTATCAAAGTCTTCTTGCTTTTTACGATTAATTTTTTTTATTGTAAAGTCTATTCTTATCCCATAAATCACCTTCTAATATATTTAACTTCATAATCTGAGAATCAATATTGAGAATTTGGAACGCAAAGCGCAAGGGCTATTAGCTGGAATTTTTCAAGCTACAAACTATCGTGTCTATCCAATATAGCTATATCTTATGCAACCTTTTAAACTTGAAATCTTTTCTATACCAGTGATTTTTTTCGCGTTTTATTAAGCTGACTTGTTTAAGTGTCATTTTTGATATATATTTTTTCTCGCACACTTACAACTCAGTTTTTCAACGCACAACAATACACTTGCTATCATTCTATTACTGAAACTCAGATTTATCAAATTACTAAATAATTTTTATAATCTTTATAATTAAATTTTTATAAGTTTTTAATTTTAATTTTAATTAAAATTTTAATTTTTTGTAATTTTTGAAAATTTGCTGGCTCGTTTCTTGAATTAAAGAAGTGGTAAAGACTTGTCTGAGACAAACAAAAATAGAAATCTTATTTTATTGTGTTGCTAAGAAAAAGCCTAAGTTACATCATGAGTTTAATTCATCTTTCCTAAGTTTTCCCTCGTAAAATTATGATTCAATATTCAAAAGTACAACGAAGCATTTGTTACCATTCGGTCATTAAAATTCAGTCAACCTACCAAATTAATTATTTTAAATTTGCTTGCTTTTTTTGAATTGATAAAAATGGTAAATACTTGTCGCTGATGTACGAAAATAGTGATCTTGTTCTATTTTTAAGCAAGTTTAAATCAGCTTCTAAGAAAGTGCCCAAGTTATATTCTGGCGCAGTGAATATCTCTCTATTTAATACCACGTTCTAGACCTCTCAAAACTTTACTTTATCTGCCTTAGGAGTACATGTCGGAAGGTATTGACGTTCAGATGGTGCAGTTTTCTGACAATCGGCCAGTCTTGGATATGTTTTTATGTAAGCCTCTTGGCATACTGGCTCTTATTGATGAAGAAAGCCGATTTCCAAAGGCAACGGATTTCTCCCTTGTTGGTAAGCTGAATTATAAGTTATGCTATATCAACTAATAGCTGTTGACCTAACTTTTTGAATACTTTATTGCTTATGTCGCTTATGGGGCCAACAACAGATATGACTCTTTTTGTTATGCTTTCATAAGCCAATATTTTGTTTCTTTCAGATAAATTTGCCAAAAGTGTGACCTATCCATATCATGTCACATCCAACTCTGTTGACCCAGACTTTACAACTCCGTTGATCCAGACGTTGACCCAGACTTTAGCATGCGTTGTTTTGTAAAGGTCCTTTTTTTTATGTCAGCAACGCTTATAACATTGTTTATTATGCTTTTGCAAATTAATGTTTAGTTTTTTTTCTTAAAAAATTAAGAAAAATGTGACCAGCGTGTCTAACCTTTATGATAAACTGTTATGCTGTTTGGATTTTTTGATGATGTAATGTTTATGACGTTCTCTATCATACTTTTTTGCATCAACATTTTCTTTCAGACAACTGTAACAAAAGTGTAACCATTCCGTTATGTCAAGCTTAAAACTGTTGACCTAACTTTTACCCACAGCTTAGATACCAATACAGTTATGAAAACTCGATTTATTTTTGATTTAAGGTCATATTTTATGTGTCAGCAGCGCTTGTAACATTGTTTATTATGCTTTTACAAATCAATGTTTCGTTTTTTTTTCTTAAAAAATTAAGAAAAATGTGACCAGCGTGTCTAACCTTTATGATAAACTGTTATGCTGTTTGGATTTTTTGATGATGTAATGTTTATGACGTTCTCTATCATACTTTTTTGCATCAACATTTTCTTTCAGACAACTGTAACAAAAGTGTAACTATTCCGTTATGTCAAGCTTAAAACTGTTGACCTAACTTTTACCCACGGCTTAGATACCAATACAGTTATGAAAACTCGATTTATTTTTGATTTAAGGTCATATTTTATGTGTCAGCAGCGCTTGTAACATTGTTTATTATGCTTTTACAAATCAATGTTTCGTTTTTTTTTCTTAAAAAATTAAGAAAAATGTGACCAGCGCATCCAATCTTTAGTATAAACTGTTATGCCTTTTGGGTTTTTTGATGTTGTAATGTTTTGACGTTCTCTATCATACTTTTTTGCATCAACATTTTCTTTTAGAAAACTGTAACAAAAGTGTAACCATTCCGTTATGTCAAGCTTAAAACTGTTGACCTAACTTTTACCCACGGCTTAGATACCAATACAGTTATGAAAACTCGATATATTTTTTATTTAAGGTCATATTTTATGTGTCAGCAGCGCTTGTAACATTGTTTATTATGCTTTTACAAATCAATGTTTCGTTTTTTTTTCTTAAAAAATTAAGAAAAATGTGACCAGCGCATCCAATCTTTAGTATAAACTGTTATGCCTTTTGGGTTTTTTGATGTTGTAATGTTTTGACGTTCTCTATCATACTTTTTTGCATCAACATTTTCTTTTAGAAAACTGTAACAAAAGTGTAACCATTCCGTTATGTCAAGCTTAAAACTGTTGACCTAACTTTTACCCACGGCTTAGATACCAATACAGTTATGAAAACTCGATTTATTTTTTATTTAAGGTCATATTTTATGTGTCAGCAGCGCTTGTAACATTGTTTATTATGCTTTTACAAATCAATGTTTCGTTTTTTTTTTTCTTAAAAAATTAAGAAAAATGTGACCAGCGCATCCAATCTTTAGTATAAACTGTTATGCCTTTTGGGTTTTTTGATGTTGTAATGTTTTGACGTTCTCTATCATACTTTTTTGCATCAACATTTTCTTTTAGAAAACTGTAACAAAAGTGTAACCATTCCGTTATGTCAAGCTTAAAACTGTTGACCTAACTTTTACCCACGGCTTAGATACCAATACAGTTATGAAAACTCGATTTATTTTTTATTTAAGGTCATATTTTATGTGTCAGCAGCGCTTGTAACATTGTTTATTATGCTTTTACAAATCAATGTTTCGTTTTTTTTTCTTAAAAAATTAAGAAAAATGTGACTAGCGCATCCAATCTTTAGTATAAACTGTTATGCCGTTTGGGTTTTTTGATGTTGTAATGTTTTGACGTTCTCTATCATACTTTTTTGCATCAGCATTTTCTTTTAGAAAACTGTAACAAAAGTGTAACCATTCCGTTATGTCAAGCTTAAAACTGTTGACCTAACTTTTACCCACGGCTTAGATACCAATACAGTTATGAAAACTCGATTTATTTTTTATTTAAGGTCATATTTTATGTGTCAGCAGCGCTTGTAACATTGTTTATTATGCTTTTACAAATCAATGTTTCGTTTTTTTTTCTTAAAAAATTAAGAAAAATGTGACCAGCGCATCCAATCTTTAGTATAAACTGTTATGCCTTTTGGGTTTTTTGATGTTGTAATGTTTTGACGTTCTCTATCATACTTTTTTGCATCAACATTTTCTTTTAGAAAACTGTAACAAAAGTGTAACCATTCCGTTATGTCAAGCTTAAAACTGTTGACCTAACTTTTACCCACGGCTTAGATACCAATACAGTTATGAAAACTCGATTTATTTTTTATTTAAGGTCATATTTTATGTGTCAGCAGCGCTTGTAACATTGTTTATTATGCTTTTACAAATCAATGTTTCGTTTTTTTTCTTAAAAAATTAAGAAAAATGTGACCAGCGCATCCAATCTTTAGTATAAACTGTTATTCCGTTTGGGTTTTTTGATGTTGTAATGTTTTGACGTTCTCTATCATACTTTTTTGCATCAACATTTTCTTTCAGACAACTGTAACAAAAGTGTAACCATTCCGTTATGTCAAGCTTAAAACTGTTGACCTAACTTTTACCCACAGCTTAGATACCAATACAGTTATGAAAACTCGATTTATTTTTGATTTAAGGTCATATTTTATGTGTCAGCAGCGCTTGTAACATTGTTTATTATGCTTTTACAAATCAATGTTTCGTTTTTTTTTCTTAAAAAATTAAGAAAAATGTGACCAGCGTGTCTAACCTTTATGATAAACTGTTATGCTGTTTGGATTTTTTGATGATGTAATGTTTATGACGTTCTCTATCATACTTTTTTGCATCAACATTTTCTTTCAGACAACTGTAACAAAAGTGTAACTATTCCGTTATGTCAAGCTTAAAACTGTTGACCTAACTTTTACCCACGGCTTAGATACCAATACAGTTATGAAAACTCGATTTATTTTTGATTTAAGGTCATATTTTATGTGTCAGCAGCGCTTGTAACATTGTTTATTATGCTTTTACAAATCAATGTTTCGTTTTTTTTTCTTAAAAAATTAAGAAAAATGTGACCAGCGCATCCAATCTTTAGTATAAACTGTTATGCCGTTTGGGTTTTTTGATGTTGTAATGTTTTGACGTTCTCTATCATACTTTTTTGCATCAACATTTTCTTTTAGAAAACTGTAACAAAAGTGTAACCAATACGTCATTTCAAGCTTAAAACTGTTGACCTAACTTTTACCCACGGCTTAGATACCAATACAGTTATGAAAACTCGATTTATTTTTTATTTAAGGTCATATTTTATGTGTCAGCAGCGCTTGTAACATTGTTTATTATGCTTTTACAAATCAATGTTTCGTTTTTTTTTCTTAAAAAATTAAGAAAAATGTGACCAGCGCATCCAATCTTTGGTATAAACTGTTATGCCGTTTGGGTTTTTTGATGTTGTAATGTTTTGACGTTCTCTATCATACTTTTTTGCATCAACATTTTCTTTTAGAAAACTGTAACAAAAGTGTAACCATTCCGTTATGTCAAGCTTAAAACTGTTGACCTAACTTTTACCCACGGCTTAGATACCAATACAGTTATGAAAACTCGATTTATTTTTTATTTAAGGTCATATTTTATGTGTCAGCAGCGCTTGTAACATTGTTTATTATGCTTTTACAAATCAATGTTTCGTTTTTTTTTCTTAAAAAATTAAGAAAAATGTGACCAGCGCATCCAATCTTTAGTATAAACTGTTATGCCTTTTGGGTTTTTTGATGTTGTAATGTTTTGACGTTCTCTATCATACTTTTTTGCATCAACATTTTCTTTTAGAAAACTGTAACAAAAGTGTAACCATTCCGTTATGTCAAGCTTAAAACTGTTGACCTAACTTTTACCCACGGCTTAGATACCAATACAGTTATGAAAACTCGATTTATTTTTTATTTAAGGTCATATTTTATGTGTCAGCAGCGCTTGTAACATTGTTTATTATGCTTTTACAAATCAATGTTTCGTTTTTTTTTCTTAAAAAATTAAGAAAAATGTGACCAGCGCATCCAATCTTTAGTATAAACTGTTATGCCTTTTGGGTTTTTTGATGTTGTAATGTTTTGACGTTCTCTATCATACTTTTTTGCATCAACATTTTCTTTTAGAAAACTGTAACAAAAGTGTAACCATTCCGTTATGTCAAGCTTAAAACTGTTGACCTAACTTTTACCCACGGCTTAGATACCAATACAGTTATGAAAACTCGATTTATTTTTTATTTAAGGTCATATTTTATGTGTCAGCAGCGCTTGTAACATTCTTTATTATGCTTTTACAAATCAATGTTTCGTTTTTTTTTCTTAAAAAATTAAGAAAAATGTGACTAGCGCATCCAATCTTTAGTATAAACTGTTATGCCGTTTGGGTTTTTTGATGTTGTAATGTTTTGACGTTCTCTATCATACTTTTTTGCATCAGCATTTTCTTTTAGAAAACTGTAACAAAAGTGTAACCATTCCGTTATGTCAAGCTTAAAACTGTTGACCTAACTTTTACCCACGGCTTAGATACCAATACAGTTATGAAAACTCGATTTATTTTTTATTTAAGGTCATATTTTATGTGTCAGCAGCGCTTGTAACATTGTTTATTATGCTTTTACAAATCAATGTTTCGTTTTTTTTTTCTTAAAAAATTAAGAAAAATGTGACCAGCGCATCCAATCTTTAGTATAAACTGTTATGCCTTTTGGGTTTTTTGATGTTGTAATGTTTTGACGTTCTCTATCATACTTTTTTGCATCAACATTTTCTTTTAGAAAACTGTAACAAAAGTGTAACCATTCCGTTATGTCAAGCTTAAAACTGTTGACCTAACTTTTACCCACGGCTTAGATACCAATACAGTTATGAAAACTCGATATATTTTTTATTTAAGGTCATATTTTATGTGTCAGCAGCGCTTGTAACATTGTTTATTATGCTTTTACAAATCAATGTTTCGTTTTTTTTTCTTAAAAAATTAAGAAAAATGTGACCAGCGCATCCAATCTTTAGTATAAACTGTTATGCCTTTTGGGTTTTTTGATGTTGTAATGTTTTGACGTTCTCTATCATACTTTTTTGCATCAACATTTTCTTTTAGAAAACTGTAACAAAAGTGTAACCATTCCGTTATGTCAAGCTTAAAACTGTTGACCTAACTTTTACCCACGGCTTAGATACCAATACAGTTATGAAAACTCGATTTATTTTTTATTTAAGGTCATATTTTATGTGTCAGCAGCGCTTGTAACATTGTTTATTATGCTTTTACAAATCAATGTTTCGTTTTTTTTCTTAAAAAATTAAGAAAAATGTGACCAGCGCATCCAATCTTTAGTATAAACTGTTATGCCGTTTGGGTTTTTTGATGTTGTAATGTTTTGACGTTCTCTATCATACTTTTTTGCATCAACATTTTCTTTCAGACAACTGTAACAAAAGTGTAACCATTCCGTTATGTCAAGCTTAAAACTGTTGACCTAACTTTTACCCACGGCTTAGATACCAATGCAGTTATGAAAACTCGATTTATTTTTTATTTAAGGTCATATTTTATGTGTCAGCAGCGCTTGTAACATTGTTTATTATGCTTTTACAAATCAATGTTTCGTTTTTTTTTCTTAAAAAATTAAGAAAAATGTGACCAGCGCATCCAATCTTTAGTATAAACTGTTATGCCTTTTGGGTTTTTTGATGTTGTAATGTTTTGACGTTCTCTATCATACTTTTTTGCATCAACATTTTCTTTCAGACAACTGTAACAAAAGTGTAACCATTCCGTTATGTCAAGCTTAAAACTGTTGACCTAACTTTTACCCACGGCTTAGATACCAATACAGTAATGAAAACTCGATGTATTTTTGATTTAAGGTCATATTTTATGTGTCAGCAGCGCTTGTAACATTGTTTATTATGCTTTTACAAATCAATGTTTCGTTTTTTTCTTAAAAAATTAAGAAAAATGTGACCAGCGCATCCAATCTTTAGTATAAACTGTTATGCCGTTTGGGTTTTTTGATGTTGTAATGTTTTGACGTTCTCTATCATACTTTTTTGCATCAACATTTTCTTTTAGAAAACTGTAACAAAAGTGTAACCAATACGTCATTTCAAGCTTAAAACTGTTGACCTAACTTTTACCCACAGCTTAGATACCAATACAGTTATGAAAACTCGATTTATTTTTGGGACACAGTGAGCGGTAGCGATGCTAGCGGCTAGAGACAGGAAATTGTCAGTCTGAATCTAAAAGTCTATGCATTGCTATGTGAAAATTACGTTTAAAACAAGATTGCGTTCCCGCCTATGGTGTTGTAGTATGATCTATGCGTCGGATCGTGGGCTTGGAGGAGGCGCCAAGTTCAGAGCTCTGCACCGAAAGCTTCTCATGGGCAAGATAGGAGTTTTCTTAACTGTATTGGTATCTAAGCTGTACTTTTACCATACTTCATTTTGTACAGGTTTTATTTTTTATACCAACGACGCTTATGACGTTGTTTGGTATGCTTTTATAAATCAGTAATATGATTCTTTCAGAAATATGATTCTTTCATTTGACCAATACATATTGTGTCAAATCTAAAGTGTTTAACTAAGCTTTAGCATATTTCGAGTTATACTGGTGTCATCTTTTGCAATTTTTCATGGCGATGGCGCTTATGACATTGTATCTAATGTTTTCTCAATTTTTTCTCGTCTTATGGTCTTATTTTTCTTATGATCTCGTAATGTTTTATAATGTTCAGACATTTTCCTTTCTTTTTCATATTAAGTTAACGTAAATTTCATAAATTCATGCATCACCAAATGTAAAGCTGTTGACCTGGCCTGTAACATAGGCCATTATTAGGAACGATCAACCAGAAAAAAATATTTCCCACTTCTCGTAAGTTATCCTGATTTGTGCAAATTTAGTTGTGATCGTAATTCGACAATTCCACGTAATCTCATGGAAGAGCCTTCTCTTTTTTTTATAGAGCCAAAAATTTATACAATCACCACTAGAAGAAATATGAGTTTCCCAAAGTTTTGACCTATATTGATCGTTTTCTTTTTCAGGCCATCAAATGCTATTCATATGCATTGCTTATGAGTTCAAAAATATCTTTCTTCTGAAACATTAAGAAATATTTTTCAAAAATTTGGGCTCTTAAAAATTTTTCCCAAGACGTGATGTTTCGAGCTCTTTTTTTCAGGCCAGATAATGTTGGTGTGACCATTTTCAGAAAAAATTATCGAGCTGTTTTCAAGAAAAATATATTCCTTCATATATAATTATCACTCTCTTAAAGAAAGTCGTTTTTTTTCAGATAGATCTTTTGAAATTTTATCTTTCATACCATATCAAACTAAATCTGTCGACTAGCCTGTAGACCATGTGGCACTGTTTGAAGGTAGTTGGCGTTTTATGCCAACAACGCTTATAACGTTGTTTATTATTCTTTCATAGTTCAGTATTTTCTTCCTTTCATAAAATTATAGGAATTTTTATTAAATGACCTAATATTTATTATAAGCCAGTATGCTGCTTGCATTTTCGTTTATGAAGCCGAGTGTTTATGACGTTGTTTATTATACTGTCTGAAATCAATATTTTTTTCTAATAAACTTAACAAAAGTGTGACCAATTCATATCATGTCGGGCCTAAAGCTGTTGCCCTAACCTTTAACATCCTTGATTTTATACAGGTGCCATTTTGATGCCAACAGAAATTGTGGCGTTTTCTACTATGATATCACAAATCAGTATTTGTTCCTTTTATAAATATTCAAGAAAAAACAGATCTGCTGACATAATCTTTTGTGTACGTCATTTCGCTCCTTGCATTTTCTTTTCTAAAGGTAACAACGTTTATGACGTTCTTTATTATACTTTCCAAAATCAATTTTTTTTTCTAAAAAGAAATTACAAAAGTTTGACCTTGTCAAACTTAAAGCTATTGACCTAACCTTTAATATATTTATTCTGTACCGGTGTCATTTTGGTGCCAAAGGCACATGCTGATGCTTGTCATATATTCTTAAATCACTATATTCTTTCTTTTAGATGAATTTAATAGAACTGTAAACAATTGGACCTATCTTTTAGTATCCTTCACTATGCTGTTTGCATCGTTCAGGATGCCAATAATGTGTGACATTCTTTATCATGCTGAAATAAATCAGTACTTGTTTCTTTCAGATAAATTTAACCAAAATGTGACCAATCCATGTTATGTCAGATCTAAAGCTGCTGACCTAACCTTTAGCATACGTCACTATGCTGCTTGTGTAGTTTATGATGCCAACAACTTTTTGCCCAAGAATCGGAATTTTCTTGCTCAAGAAGTAATTCAAGTCCTGAGGCAGTCTTCAGATGAAGTTGTTCAATTTCTGTTTCAGTGTCCTTTAACGAAAACTGGGAATTTGTTTGCTGCCACTCCTAGAAACAGTCCCGGGGGGACTCTAAAAAAGAACTCTCCGAAAGTGAAGTTAATGAGCGCTACTGGATCTGTACAAGAAGTAATTATGTTAATATCTCTGTATTCTAAGTTTGGTCCGTTTTAATTATTAGGGCCCTGTTACTGGGTAATGTCAAATTTTTAGGTTGAATACCCTCCGATCACTTTCGACTTTTTAAAACACCACCAGAACTTCAGATTTCCAGTCAAATGAGCCCCCCTCCTAAGTTTGTACGACCACCTGTTCCGTTAAATATTTACTGCCACTCCTAGAAATAGCCCTGGCGGCTCTGACTGGAAAAAGAACTGTTTGAAAGTGAAGTTGATGAGTGCTACTGAAATCTATACAAAAAGCAATTATTTTAATATGTCTACATTCTAATTTTGGCCAGTTTTAATTATTAGGGCCCTGTTCTTGGCGATATCAAGTTTTTGTGAAGACAGTTCAATTAACTTTGTAAAGACAACTAATTGTTTTTATGGTTGGGGGTCAGCGTTTTTACGGGACTGATTGTTCCCGCAAAAACGTCCCGACCAATCAGTCCCGTTTAATTTGACTGATTTGTTTCGTAAAAACATTCTGATTAATCAGTCCTGCTTTAATGGACTGATACGTCCCGTAAAAACGTCCCGACCATTCAGCCCCGTAAAACGGGGCTGATGGGTGCCATTTTTATTGTTAGGGATCATTGTTTTTATGAGACTGATTAGTGATAGTATTAGGTCAGTAGAGAAGGATATGGATAGGTATTAAACGGCTAAACGGCTCTAGATGAATTTGCTCAATTTCTCCCCTGTTTAGCTTCAACTAGGTTTTTTGAATTTCGCCATATCTAAAAATACTCCAGGAGCTGTTTTAAACAAGAACTAACCAAAACCTTTTTCAATAAATGGCATCTATACAATAAATAAAAATAATGAGACCAGGGAAGATGAAGATAGGAGGCCTCTTGTTTATCCATCTTTTTTTTGCGTATCCAGCATTTTTTTGGGTAAGGGGAGGAGGTTTACTAAACAACTTTAAAAAATGCATTAAAGATGTGTTGACATGCATTTTAGTTTCATTCTTATGAGGGAGACAGGAATTCATGGGAGAGAGGGTTCAAACCAGATACCCTTCCACCCTGGACACGACTTAGCTCTGAACTACGGTTATTTTTACCATTTTTGGCAAATTTTCTTTTAGTTTACTTGTATATTTTGCAGTTTTCTCTCTCATTTAGCAACATATCTTTATATAAATATCCGAAGATTTATATAGATATCCAAAGTTTTTCAATAAATACACATGGCTACCTAATAGAAAGGAGGATATAGAGAATGATAAATTTCCCGGAATATATTTTAAAAAGGACTCGCATTGTTGCTTTTAGTGTAACTTTTTCCACAAAAATGATTAAATATTAGTAGATCACGAAGTACCAAAAGCGAAACAGTAACATTTTTTTATGTATTTTATGAAAGTATTAATCGTTAACAAACTTGACGGTGCAACATATGACAAATGTTTTTATTTGTTTTATTTATTAGAATGCCAATAATGTGTGACATTCTTTATCATGCTGAAATAAATCAGTGCTTGTTTCTTTCAGATAAATTTAACCAAAATGTGACCAATCCATGTTATGTCAGATCTAAAGCTGCTGACCTAACCTTTAGTATACGTCACTATGCTGCTTGTGTAGTTTATGATGCCAACAACTTTTTGCCCAAGAATCGGAATTTTCTTGCTCAAGAAGTAATTCAAGTCCTGAGGCAGTCTTCAGATGAAGTTGTTCAATTTCTGTTTCAGTGTCCTTTAACGAAAACTGGGAATTTGTTTGCTGCCACTCCTAGAAACAGTCCCGGGGGACTCTAAAAAAGACCTAAACCTTTACGTGCGATGATAATCGCAACTAAACCTTAAACCTTAGACGTGCGATGTAATGATTTACTAGTGCCGAATTAGACTTACTAATGATTTACTAGTGTCGAATCAGACATTTGAAATTAACTGGCATCATGAATTAAGAAATGAAAGAGGAAAAATAGCAAGAAATACTATTTTGATCTATTTTGGAATCCCTGGTCTCAAAATTATATTAAAATGTATTGAAGCTAGGAAACATAGAACTCCTGTCTGTTTAAAGAAAATGGATGGACATAAGTAGGTTCTATTGCACTAAGCTAGGGCCAAGACAATTCAAAACACAAAAAAAGAAGATTAACTTTAAAATACTTGACATTAAATAAGAATGACAGAAACAAAGAAAAATTTTTTACAAAATTCTACTTCTCTGCTCCATTGCCAACCTGAGCAATTGTCCCAATTTTTTAAATCTTGCAAAACATTCACCCCCATTACATTCACCAGCCATCTCTCATGACCCACACTCTTGTCCATGCATCCACAATTCAGGCAAAAGGAAGGACCATCTTACTGGCATTTCTACTTATTTAAGGGGCTTAAAAGAAAGGTTCTCTGGCTAAGTCAGTTGACCAGTAACTATGGCAATAAAAATAATTGCAAGAAACAATAATATTAATAATAATATATGGGTATATGCCCACATATAGGCGATTCTGGTTATGGGCTGGGGAGCAGGTGTCCCTGTCCAAGTTTTGACATCTGAGATTAAATTCCTTATATTTTTATTTTTAACCTTCTCTGGTATGCCTTGCTCCCGCCCCCTCCAGACTATATGGCCTAAAACCACTATTGGGTAAATGTATTTAATTAATCAGTATAAAACGCGTTAATTGTTCGTAGTCAAAAACCTCAGCTCTTTTCTGGCACGCATTTACAATACACAAGGCTTAGAATCTTAATCTAAAGCTCAACAGGGAGTCACAAGGTTTGTTTTGGTATTTTCTTATATATCGTATGAAACAAAGAAAAGAAAGGATATAATAAATGAAAAATAAATCAGTTAGGTGAAGATTTTCAGCCAGTAGCAAACAATGAAAACACAAACAAGCAAATATTTCGACAAGGACCTCTGCCAAGTCGTGCTCAGTCCCCAAAAAAACTCTAAGACAAAATCTAACCTTTTGAAATCTAACATTTTCAGTTTCATTTATTATATCCTTTCTTTTCTTTGTTTTATACGTGACATATAGCCAGTGTGGTCTTACAATGCATTTTTTCATATATATCTACTCATAAAACTTTGTTGAATAATTACGTACTCAAAGCTCCCTAGATGAATTTACAGAGAAAACAGTAATTTGGAAATGGTTTTATTAAATTTACCGTTTCAGTATTTCAACAGAGATAGATCTTTCGGTATTAAAAACCTATATTCCTTTCAGACACGTATTTACAATACTCAAGGCTTGGCATCTCAAACTAGAGCTCAACAAACAGTTGCAACTTATTTTCGGTATTCTCTTATGGACCTCCTTCAAAAAATGGTGGGAGGAATGCCCCATTTCGTCAGATGTATTAAGCCTAATGACAAAAATGTACCAAAATTATTTGAAAAAATGAAAGTCTTAAAGCAGCTTGAGTATGCAGGTGTTATGGAGACAGTTAAGATGCGACAAAATGGATTCTCCAGTCGGCCGACTTTTGCTGATTTTTTGAAAAGGTACTTCCTTATTTTTGGCATTTAAATCTAAAGATAGGTTTTGGCAGGAACCCAAAACTCATTTACCGTTTAGTACCTGATGTTATTTTTTTGTAACTCGTAGTCAATTTTGGAGGTTATTTTTCTAACGGTAATCGATAAACGATTTTATTATCAAACACCTTACATGGGCATGCCAATCAGCGGCAGTTCTTGTCATAATGAAATATAAAGCACTAAACATATAAAAATCGCAGCCATAGTCATCATCATACAAATTTATACGTTGATCTGAAATATCAGTGAGTCAAACTAAAACCTAAGACATTGAAATATCCAAGTGTTAAAGAAAAAAACTTTAAAAAGCAAAACGAATAAAAAGAATAATGAACTAAAGCAAATAAATATGTATGATTATTGCCGAGCAAGTCCAGTATTAAAAATCTTGACGAATGAGTGAACAAAACTACTTGCGTAACGCGTGCTGGTACCGGCTGAATGTTTGGTACACGTCGAGCTACTTGTCGTGGGAGCCGTTCGCTCGAAGGGAGAGGCTCAGGAGGGATATTTTCACGAAGTTGCGGATTTTCCGAAAAACTGACACCAAATTTAAAACGATAATTTTTTTTAGTAAGGTTTTTCTGGAATTTGCGCCATAGATAAGAAATGGTATAAAAAGAAGTAGTGATGCCTCACTGGTTTTAAAGACACACACACCGCTACTCCTTTCTTCCTTTAATGACGAAGAAGGTTTAGTGGCAGTTCCCTCCAGGCATGTGCAGGTGCATGATACGTCATAGGGAGCGTTTTCTAAGAGATGCAGATGTATGGTGTGTAATAGGGAATGCTTATGTTTGTTATTTTTTCTTATGTTTGTTATGCTTAAAAAACGTAAAGGCTAGGGCAAAGCTTCACCTTCAGGGAGCCCGCCAAATCAGTCGCCCTTGCTGGTTACTACTTCTAGATCTTTGAAGGGTGTGTTTCGGTGTCAGAAATGTTACTACTGGCTTATGGATCCGGATTTTTGTTTTTGGCCTATTCAGGTGAAGCGGATAAGTAGGAACACAGTATTTGCAAGTTTGTCTTAGTAATAATTGCTAATAAACAAAGAACAGCAAAATCGATAACTCAAGTACTGAGTCTAATTTCAGATTCCTATCTCATCACAAGTGCCATATGAGCTCTTGGCTCTTATTTCATTAACATTTTTCTTCAAGACGTTTTTTCGAGACATTTTAAGAGATTTTTCTTCAAGACATTTTTAAGATATATTTTTCTTCAAGACATTTTTCAAGCTATTTGAAGACATTTCAGGAAATTTTTAAGACATTTTTCAAGTCGTTTCAAGGCGTTTTAAAACATTTTTCTTCTCATCGTTTTCTAAGATATACATTTCAAGACTTAATACATTTCTAAGATTTATGTATACATTTCAAGACGGTTTTAAGACACTTTTTCAGACGTTTTTCAAGACGTTTCTATTTGTGTCAAGACGTTTTTAAGACATTTTTCATCAAGATGTTTTTCAAGACGTTTAAAAACATTTTTTTTCTACAAGACATTTTTCATGATTTCTTGAGTTCCTATGTAATAGTGAATTTTTAGCAGTGTTAAGGATCACGTATTCTAACGTGACATGCTAGACTTCAGGCCCGTGTGGGACCCCCCGCTTGTAACTGAGCACAGCACATACGTGGGTGCTACGTAATGATGGGAGACACACGTGGATGCTACGTAATATTTTTTTTTCTTTCAGTGCATTTTTCTCTGGGAACCTTTATTATATAAATTTTTTTGTCAGCTTTGGGATTCGAAATGGATCTCCTTAAACGGAATGTGGGCCTAGACATCTGGACCATGAGAGTTTTTCTAATACTATGATTCAGATAATATACTTCACATGGTAACTTATTCCACGTAAGGAGAATTCCCTGTTCGCGCATACTAATATGATTAAGGGAATTCCGTAATTCCATATGATTACAATACCTGACATCCAGGGTGGAAAATCGATTACTAGAATTTGCTTACAGTAGAATTATTAGATAATATTGAATTACTAGATATTATTGGGCATTTTTATGCAAAAATATTCGTTTACACTAAAATCGATGATTTATACTTAATGAAAATTCCCATTCACGTTTCTTTTGGTGACTCCTAACAATTGAGGTCACCATCTCGATATATGGCTGGACCCTAAACCACAGAAAAAGCAATTCAAACTCAGAAAAGGGAAAAACAAAACACGAAAAATGCTTATAAAGGACAAAACGTGAGAAAAAAGAACCATGGATTAAAGTAAGACGGGAATCCTACAAACCAATTCCAGAGTGAAGGCTTGTCATAGAGGCAAATTCAAGCCACATTAAGATATTTTTGAGGGCTTCTAATGAATATCCCTCGTTTCTTTTTGCTAAGACTTAACATTCCCCGTTGACAAATGTACATTTGAATAATACTTTCTCTGTAAATTTCACATAATCTCGGTAGAGATAAATTTTAGTCACATTAAGATGTTTTAACGGCTTTTAATTAAAATACCTCGTTTCTTTGACCGAGCGATATATTTCACTTTCTCTCTTGAAAAATTCTTTTAACACCGCCCAGCTTAACTTTAAGCTCTAGAAAATGTTAGTTCAAGCAATTCATGGCACTATACCATATTATTGCTGACCCTCGAGCACCTTCTGACACCCTCCCCCCTAATCATTCCTGGGACATTTTCTAAATATTTTCTCGTTAAAGATCATGCATTAAACCCAATGGTTCATATTTTAGCAAGCCAACACTTCCGTGAAACATCATGCCACACTGTTACTGCCGCCTCTAGCATCCCATTAACACCCTTCATTATTCCTAAAACATTTTCCATATATTTTCTTGTTAAAATATGATTTAAATTCTTCATTGCTTCATGTTTTCGCAAACCAAGCCTCTGTGGTAACCATCTCAATTTCAACCTTCGTACCAATCGATGATTGACCATATGACACCTTCTGGTGCACCTTCGTCATTCCTAAGACATTTTTCAGATATTTCCCAGATATTTCCCTGTTAAAATCATACCTTAAATCCAATGGTTCATATTTTTGCAAGCCACCCTCAATCTTATATGCCATGTGAATTCACCCCACCATGTCACAGTATGACTGGCCTCACTGGTATCCCCTCATCATTCCTAAGAGATTTTCCAGATATTTCACTGGTAAGAATCACATTAAAACCATTGGCTCATGGTTTTTCGCAAGCCACCCTCGATGTGATACAGCATCTCCATTAACACCACCGTGTCATCCTATGACTACCCCCTAGAACCATTTTATAATTCCTAAGGCGTTTTTCAGATATTTTCCTGATAAAAATATGCATTAAATTTTACGGTTCGTATTTTCGAAAACCAACCTTCCCTGATACACCATGTCAATTCACGTCTCTATGCCACATTATGAGTGCCCTCTGACACCCACTGGTCAGACTCAAAGGCATTGAGAGAGAGACAAAAACACACAGTGGGGAAAAACACACACAGTCAAACACACAGGCACGGGGATGAACAAACACATACACACAACCACACAAAGTCAAACACACAGACACTCACACAGTCAGACACATAGCTATGGAGAAAGGCAAAAGCACACAGAGGAAACACACACACATGCAACCACACAAAGTCAAAAACAGGTACACGCTCACTCAGACACACATGCATGGAGAGAGACAAAAAGATACAGAGGGAAAAAACACACACAAACAACCACACAAAATCAGATACACTGGCAGACACACTGTCAAACACAAAGACATGGAGCGAGAGAGACAAAAATACACAGAGGGAAAATACACTCACACACAAACACACAACCACACAAAGTAAAACATACAGACACACACACAGTCGGACACGCAGGTACGAGAGAGAGAAAAATACACAGGGGACAAAAACACACACTCAACGACACAAAGTCAGACACACTGATTCGCACACACATTTAAACACACACGCATGGATAGAGAGAGACGAAAACACACAGAGGAAAAAACACACACAACAACACAAAGTCAGACGCACAGCCACACACACAGTCAGACAAACAGGCATGGAGAGAGAGACAAAGACACAGAGAGGGAAAAACACACAAACACAACCACACGAAGTCAGACACATGGCACATGCGCAGTCAGAAACACAGACAAAGAGAGAGACAAAAAACACAGAGGGAAAAAACAAACAAACACACACGTGCGTGCACACACGCAACCACACAAAGTCAGACACAAAAGCACACACACAGGCACAAGGGGAGATACAAAGAAAGAGGGAAAAACACACACATACAACCACGCAAAGTCAGAAACACTGGCACACCCACCGTCAAACACAAAGGCACGGAGAAAGAGAGACCAAAACCCACAGAAAGTAAAACACACACACACAGTCAAACACACAGGCACGGCGAGAGAGACAAAACACACAGAGGGAAAACACACACACAAACACGTGATGGCACGTCGTCTAACCTTGGCCAACCTAACCTAGTGTGTTTTGATTAGTTCGGTTGGGTCAATCTAACCTACTAGCACGTATGAAAAAGGCTGAATGCTTAAAAAACAGTGTGCCTGTATGTCTGACTTCGTGTTATTGTTTGTGTGTTTCCCCGTGTGTGTTTTGTCTCTCTCTCCGTGCCTGTATGTCTGACGGTGTGCGTTCATGTGTCTGTGACTTCACGTAGTTTTGTGTGTGT